>NC_069504.1:913181351-913281351 GCF_027579735.1 Bombina bombina | reverse complement strand
AGGAATAGTAGTTCTCTTGGCAAATGTAGAGATGTCTCCCTCTACCTTGGGCACCGTGTGCCAAGAGTCAAGTATAGAGAGTCAGCAACAGGAAACATCTTTATAAAAAAACAGGGGAGGGGGAACAAGGAATTCCTGAGCTGTGATCTCAGACATACGGTCTGGAACTGGAAACACTTCCACAGATGAAGGCACATCATAAACTCTAGTAATCTTACTAGACTTTTTTGGATTCTCAGCGACAGATGAGTTGGAGTCTTCCAAAGTAGCAAGAACCTCCTTCAAAAGTAACCGGTGGTGTTCTAACTTAAAATTTAAAATTAACCCCTGAATCTGTAGAGATTTCCATCATAGAGTCAGAATCTGAGATCTCGCCCTCAGAAGCTACTGAGGTATCATCCTCAGAATGACTAACCCAGCCTTAGCGGAGTCAGAACCCTTATTAAAGTGACAGTCAAGTCAAAAAAATAAAATAAAAAACTCATGATTCAGATAGGGAATGTAATTTTAAACAACTTTTCAATTTACTTTTATTAGCAATTTTTCTTTGTCTCTTGGTAGTCTTAGTTGAAAGCTAAACCTTGGAGGTTCATATGCTAATTACTTATACCTTGAAGGCCGCCTCTAATCTAAATGCACTGTTAGTTTTTCACTACTACCATGGAGACAGCTCTGGTTGGCTAAACTGCAAGTCTGACAAAAGTACTGAAATAAGGGGGCAGTCTGCGGAGGCTTAGATACAAGTTAATTGCAGAGGTAAAACGTGCATAATTATAACTGTTGGTTATGCAAAACTGGGGAATTGGTAATTAAGGGATTATCTATCTTTTTAAACAACAAAGATTCTGGTGTTGACTGTCCCTTTAACAAATATTTTTAGATTCCCTCTTACGCTTACCAAAAACAAGAAAAGCTGATAATACTGCAGAAACTGAAGACGTTCTCTGTGCAGCAAAATCCCCAGGTAAACACCCCCAGGAGGTTGTTGAGGGGAACCGCAGGGCACTGCATGTGAAGCTTGGGATGTTTGAGGGGAAAGCTGAGGCATTGCTAGGACAACATTATCCTGAGAGACAGAAGGCTCTAAGGGAGAAATCTTATCTTAAAATAATAACGTCTTATTTAAACAAGAGGAGCAAATTAGCACAGGAGGAACCACCTGAGCCTCCAAGCGAAACAAACATTTGTCAACTGACAAGATTAAATTTTCATTAGTGTCCATATTAACAGTAAATCACTAAAGTCTTATAAGATTCACTTTCCATCTTTCTTAAATAACTTTTTGACAGCTATAAAATAAAAACTAGACACCTTTAACCTCAGCTCTGCTGAGGGCTTACCGCTCCTTGCAACCTGAAGAGAAGTCCCACTAATGTTATTGAACCCTCTTCAGCCGCTCAAGAAATGCACCGCTGCACAAAAACTCTGGTCTGCACAGAAGCCGGATAGAGGAAGCGCGGACAAAAACGCATTCACATGACGGCAACTAAAAAGAAACTGCGCCACCAGTAACAAATGGTGTGAAAAAACTAACTGTTCACATCGCTTCCTCACTAGCATAGAGATGCATAACTGACTCTCTTGTGGGACCCGTAGCTTTGGTTATGAAAGCCACATAACCGCTCTCCTCACACTCTAGCCTGCCTTAATATCAAGACAACAGTAGAGCTAAAAACACCTCCTAAACAGCAAAGGAGGATTTCCATGCCATACTCCCCTTCTCACAGAGCCCAGACAATTATATAGCCCACTAGATAAAAATATGTGCATCTCAGCTTCAAAGTCTGCCCATTAAATAAATATGTTCATTATAAGAACACAAAATTTCCCCTGAGCACCATCCAGAGATCTTCCTAGGAATAGTCGTTCTCTTCAATTAACTCCTAGGGTGCTGGTAGCTTCTAACCTAGAAGGAAAAACACTTACCTGTGGAAGTTGTCAGGCAGGGAATAGTTTCTTAGGTGTGTCAAATTACTCCACATCTAACAGTGACCTGTAGAAAAAACAGAGTAACCAACTGTGGTTTTCTATAAAGGGGGTAGCATAGTTGTTAGAAGTAAAGCAAGGACCACCTTGCGGCCTTTTAACTGATAAAAGCCACCATTACTCTTACTAAAGAGATTTACATGGACACAGCATAGCCCCAATGCAGGGAAAAGTACTCATTAAAGGATTAAAATATCTTCAGACACCATCTTTGCATATCCTCCCGTGATGGAGGCAAAGAGAATGACTGGGGATTATGGTAAGGGAAGTGACACTTAACAGCTCTGATGGGTGCTCTTTGCCTCCTCCTGTTGGCCAGGAGTCAAATATTACACTAGTAATTGGAATGAATTGTGGACTATCCATGCCATAGGAATAACTAAATTCTAAAGCACTCCATAATTAAGTGAAAATTGCTCATATTAAAAAGGCCATGACAATGTAATTCGAATACCTCTGTGTAGTATTGCCATTAAATTGACATACAGGCCAATGACCAAAAAAATATATATCTGAATAGAAAAAACACAATTGTTGGCTGAAAGTTTTTCTATGGCCAAATCGGCCACCACCACTTACCTTTTTTGGCAGAGCTCATTCAAACTTATAATTGGGAGTACACAAACCTCCCCAAAACTACAGTATTCTTAGCTTTCTTTCCTTGCTGTCCTCTTCTGGTCCTCAATTTCAAAAGCGTGCCACTGGCATACCATCTAATGTGACGCGCTATTGAACTAAATGTAGCGTGCTCCTGCACTAAGTTAAAGGGCCATAATACCCAAATGTTTAAACACTTGAAAGTGATGCAGCATAGCTGTAAAAAGCTGATTAGAAAATATCACCTGAACATCTCTATGTAAAAAAGAAAGATATTTTACCTCAAAAGTTCCTCAGTAGCCACCTCCCATTGTAAAGGATTTCTAAGCAGCATTTTAGTGTGTTTGTCCTGGGACATCTGAAGGGACTAGCATTGTGCACTCTCATATTATTTCACCAATCAGGTAAAGGAAGCTTACTATGAAATCTCATGAGAGTAAAGTCAAATCTCATGAGATCACAGTAAGAGTTCATGACCTCAGCACTGCTGATGCTGATTGGCTGCTGTTCATTTCTTCATTTTTTTAAATTTGTTTACCTGCAGCTGGGAGCAGCTGAGTATAACTTTTTACACAGAACTTACTCTGCTGAGCTGAGGAGATTGTGAGGTAAAATATCTTCCTTTTTTACATAGAGATGCTCAGGTGATATTTTCCTGTCAGCTTTTTACAGTTATACTGCATCAGTTTCAAGTGATTTAGCATATGAGTATTATGTCCCTTTAAGTAGCCGACAGCTTTACCCAGCGTGGGAGCACACTACATTTAGTTCAGTAGCAGAATCAGGGTGAGCTATGATTAGACAGTGCCCCCGTGACACACTTTTGAGAAACAAAAGAACAAAAACAGAGAGGCCAAAGAAGACGGCGAGGAAGGCCAGGTAAATATAGTTTTTTTTTTGGGGGGGTGGGGGGGTTTAATCTTATCTTTTTTTTTTCACGTACAGCAGAATTATGAAACATTGCTGTTAACTGTCTTTAGGACTTTTATATTTAAGTCTCAAAGTATTTTGTGCCCCTTTAAATACAGGGTCAATTAATATAGGTTTAAAATAAAATGAGAAAATAAACTCACCTTGTAAAATCTGTCATTTCCATCATTATCATGCACATTTGTTTAGCTAATACAATGATATCATTTCCACTGTCGTCCCACTTAGACACTTCAGCATCCAATTTACTTTTTTCTTCTTGGAAGCTTGCAACTTGTTCAGCAATTTTAGCTTTTTGTTCCTGTGGAAGCTGAGCCATTATAGCCTAAAAGAGGACAATGTTTAAGGAGAACATATTTAGTATTAACTAGATAATATCATCTTAAGTTTACTAGTACAAGAAAACAAAAAAACGCTTTACTTCCTTGATAACATTATTTCAGATCTCTAAAGAAGGCTGAGCACCAAGAACGCAATTCAACACAAAACCATTGGGATAGAAACATCAAGCCAAAAGCCCACTAAAAAGATTCTGTGATGTTAGCAAGTGAAAATCTTAGGGAAATTGCCAAAGAGCTGTTTATATTTATACTTGGCTATAATTTAAAAGATACACGGCTGTTTGTAGATGGGTGTCTTAATTAGCCGTGTGATGAAAATAGATCTTACTCTTGCACTTTGACCGGCAATCAACTGGTCATCCTCAGTCTGCACGCTGGTTCGGCTTCTCACATCAAAGTCCTCAGTCTCAAAGTCAGAATCATCCAACTCCTCCGGAGTCTAGAATTAAAAATAGGAAATCAGACATGCTTCCAGCAATCCCATGAATGTGTGCAAAATAGAATATATGTGTAATATTAATATAGCAGGTATTCATATAACATATACAGACACAAAATTAAATATTTTGAGATGTTCTTCTAACCCTTTTTGCCTTGCATTTATATCACAAACAGAATATGAACTTTTAGCTTTAATAGGATTACGGACACTGTTCAGTTGATTTGTTCTCTTCAACCTTAGGGAACAATTACATTTCGTTTACTTGAGCCAACTATCATGCTGTAGGCTAAATTAGGCTGACCTCATTTCTTTTACAGCCCCTTAAATTTTACAGCTACATGGATTTAGTTTATCATGCCCCCTTTAAATAAAAAAATTAATGCAACCACCTTTTTTTTTTAAAAACACAACAAAAATAAAAGCAGTTTCCCCAACTAATTTAATTTTTTTCTCAAATACTTTTCCCATAATTAAAAGAGGTCATACAGCCCCAAGTATAGAAGAACTCCGTGCTCATTTTTCAGGCACAGAAACATCAGCCAACAAAGGCACTGACATTTGAAGGTCTGAATGTTAAACGCATTTTAAAAGCAAAGTTAGTTGTGAATTTTCAGGTAGCAGAAAATAAGTCAATTATTTACTATAGAGAAAATTTACAGTGGTAAGTTATCAACTATATATACTGAAATCGCACAGTGAGCTATCTTAAAGGGACAGTAAACTCCTTGTCCAAGACATTTCTGTTGTGTTGCTAAAGAATAACATAACATATCAGGCCAACATTTTTAAAACAAATTAACTTTTTTTCTTGCAATTATTTTTCAAAAGCCAAACTCCACCCACCCATTGCCTTATTCGGAGGCAATCTGGGCTTTAGTCAGCAGACAATCTGGTTAGCCACAGTTGTAACGTTTGTATAAAATGCATTTATATGCCGTTATCAGTTAAAGCCAATTAGGGAAAGATATCTAGCAGATTTAAAGGGACAGTATACTATAAAATTGTTTTTCCCTTAATGTCTTTCCAAATACCTTTTTACCAGCTGAAGAGAATAAAATGTATGAGATTTGCTTTTTAAGGTTTATTTGTGTATATGAACAAGCTGATTTTGTGTTTTGAAGCCACAACCTAATAAAATGGGTTGGTACAAAGTTTTATTATGCATAAACAAACATTTTAAATACAAATTTTAAGGTTTTTATTGTCCCTTTAATGTTTGTGGAGATACTTAAAGGGAGAAAGCACACACTTTTAAAAACAGAATTTATGTTTACCTGATAAATTGCTTTCTCCAACGGTGTGTCCGGTCCACGGCGTCATCCTTACTTGTGGGATATTCTCTTCCCCAACAGGAAATGGCAAAGAGCCCAGCAAAGCTGGTCACATGATCCCTCCTAGGCTCCGCCTACCCCAGTCATTCGACCGACGTTAAGGAGGAATATTTGCATAGGAGAAACCATATGTTACCGTGGTGACTGTAGTTAAAGAAAATAAATTATCAGACCTGATTAAAAAAACCAGGGCGGGCCGTGGACCGGACACACCGTTGGAGAAAGCAATTTATCAGGTAAACATAAATTCTGTTTTCTCCAACATAGGTGTGTCCGGTCCACGGCGTCATCCTTACTTGTGGGAACCAATACCAAAGCTTTAGGACACGGATGAAGGGAGGGAGCAAATCAGGTCACCTAAATGGAAGGCACCACGGCTTGCAAAACCTTTCTCCCAAAAATAGCCTCAGAAGAAGCAAAAGTATCAAATTTGTAAAATTTAGAAAAAGTGTGCAGTGAAGACCAAGTCGCTGCCTTACATATCTGATCAACAGAAGCCTCGTTCTTGAAGGCCCATGTGGAAGCCACAGCCCTAGTGGAGTGAGCTGTGATTCTTTCAGGAGGCTGCCGTCCGGCAGTCTCATAAGCCAATCGGATAATGCTTTTAATCCAGAAGGAGAGAGAGGTAGAAGTTGCTTTTTGACCTCTCCGTTTACCAGAATAAACAACAAACAAAGACAAAGTTTGTCTGAAAACCTTAGTAGCTGCTAAGTAAAATTTGAGAGCACGAACTACATCCAAGTTGTGCAACAAACGTTCCTTCTTTGAAACTGGATTAGGACACAAAGAAGGCACAACTATCTCCTGGTTAATGTCTTTGTTAGAAACAACTTTTGGAAGAAAACCAGGTTTAGTACGCAAAACCACCTTATCTGCATGGAACACAAGATAAGGAGAAGAACACTGCAGAGCAGATAATTCTGAAACTCTTCTAGCAGAAGAAATTGCAACCAAAAACAAAACTTTCCAAGATAATAACTTAATATCAACGGAATGTAAGGGTTCAAACGGAACCCCCTGAAGAACTGAAAGAACTAGGTTGAGACTCCAAGGAGGAGTCAAAATTTTGTAAACAGGCTTGATTCTAACCAGAGCCTGAACAAAGGCTAGAACATCTGGCACAGCTGCCAGCTTTTTGTGAAGTAACACAGACAAGGCAGAAATCTGTCCCATCAAGGAACTTGCAGATAATCCTTTTTCCAATCCTTCTCGAAGGAAGGATAGACTCTTAGGAATCTTAACCTTGTCCCAAGGGAATCCTGCAGATTCACACCAACAGATATACCAAATTATGTGGTAATTTTCTGGTTACAGGCTTTCAGGCCTGAACAAGAGTATTAATAACAGAATCTGAGAACCCTCGCTTTGATAAGATCAAGCGTTCAATCTCCAAGCAGTCAGCTGGAGTGGGTCGAACGGACCTAGAACAAGAAGGTCTCGTCTCAAAGGTAGCTTCCATGGTGGAGCCGATGACATATTCACCAGATCTGCATACCAAGTCCTGCGTGGCCACGCAGGAGCTATCAAAATCACCGACGCCCTCTCCTGATTGATCCTGGCTACCAGCCTGGGGATGAGAGGAAACGGCGGGAACACATAAGCTAGTTTGAAGGTCCAAGGTGCTACTAGTGCATCCACTAGAGCCGCCTTGGGATCCCTGGATCTGTACCCGTAGTAAGGAACTCTGAAGTTCTGACGAGAGGCCATCAGATCCATGTCTGGAATGCCCCACGGTTGAGTGACTTGGGCAAAGATTTCCGGATGGAGTTCCCACTCCCCCGGATGCAATGT
Organism: Bombina bombina; assembly: GCF_027579735.1. Taxonomy (NCBI): domain Eukaryota; kingdom Metazoa; phylum Chordata; class Amphibia; order Anura; family Bombinatoridae; genus Bombina; species Bombina bombina. The sequence continues at coordinate 913,273,933 of NC_069504.1, read as the reverse complement.
CTGACGACTCAGAAAATCCGCTTCCCAATTTTCCACTCCTGGGATGTGGATAGCAGACAGGTGGCAGGAGTGAGACTCCGCCCATAGAATGATTTTGGTCACTTCTTCCATCGCTAGGGAACTCCTTGTTCCCCCCTGATGGTTGATGTATGAACTTGGCCCTCGCTAGCTGAGGCCAAGCTTTGAGAGCATTGAATATCGCTCTCAGTTCCAGAATATTTATCGGTAGAAGAGATTCTACCCGAGACCAAAGACCCTGAGCTTTCAGGGATCCCCAGACCGCGCCCCAGCCCATCAGACTGGCGTCGGTCGTGACAATGACCCACTCTGGTCTGCGGAAGGTCATCCCTTGTGACAGGTTGTCCAGGGACAGCCACCAACGGAATGAGTCTCTGGTCCTCTGATTTACTTGTATCTTCGGAGACAAGTCTGAATAGTCCCCATTCCACTGACTGAGCAGGAACAGTTGTAATGGTCTTAGATGAATGCGCACAAAAGGAACTATGTCCATTGCCGCTACCATCAAACCTATCACTTCCATGCACTGCGCTATGGAAGGAAGAGGAACGGAATGAAGTATCCGACAAGAGTCTAGAAGTTTTGTTTTTCTGGCTTCTGTCAGAAAAATCCTCATTTCTAAGGAGTCTATTATAGTTCCCAAGAAGGGAACCCTCGTTGACGGAGATAGAGAACTCTTTTCCACGTTCACTTTCCATCCGTGAGATCTGAGAAAGGCCAGGACAATGTCCGTGTGAGCCTTTACTTGAGGAAGGGACGACGCTCGAATCAGAATGTCGTCCAAGTAAGGTACTACAGCAATGCCCCTTGGTCTTAGCACCGCCAGAAGGGACCCTAGTACCTATGAGAAAATCCTAGGAGCAGTGGCTAATCCGAAAGAAAACGCCACGAACTGGAAATGCTTGTCCAGGAATTCAAACCTTAGGAACCGATGATGTTCCTTGTGGATAGGAATATGTAGATACGCATCCTTGAAATCCACCTTGGTCATGAATTGACCTTCCTGGATGGAAGGAAGAAGTGTTCGAATGGTTTCCATCTTGAACGATGGAACCTTGAGAAACTTGTTCAAGATCTTGAGATCTAAGATTGGTCTGAACGTTCCCTCTTTTTTGGGAACTATGAACAGATTGGAGTAGAACCCCATCCCTTGTTCTCCTAATGGAACAGGATGAATCACTCCCATTTTTAGCAGGTCTTCTACCCAATGTAAGAATGCCTGTCTTCTTATGTGGTCTGAAGACAACTGAGACCTGTGGAACCTCCCCCTTGGAGGAAGCCCCTTGAACTCCAGAGAATAACCTTGGGAGACTATTTCTAGCGCCCAAGGGTCCAGAACATCTCTTGCCCCAGCCTGAGCGAAGAGAGAGAGTCTGCCCCCCACCAGATCCGGTCCCGGATCGGGGGCCCGCATTTCATGCTGTCTTGGTAGCAGTGGCAGGTTTCCTGGCCTGCTTTCCTTTGTTCCAGCCTTGCATAGGTCTCCAGGCTGGATTGGCTTGAGAAGTATTACCTTCCTGCTTAGAGGACGTAGCCCTTGGGGCTGATCCGTTTCTGCGAAAAGGACGAAACTTAGGTTTATTTTTGGTCTTGAAAAGACCTATCCTGAGGAAGGGCGTGGCCCTTGCCCCCAGTGATATCAGAGATAATCTCTTTCAAGTCAGGGCCAAAGAGTGTTTTCCCCTTGAAAGGAATGTCAAGCAATTTGTTCTTGGAAGACGCATCCGCTGCCCAAGATTTTAACCAAAGCGCTCTGCGCCACAATAGCAAACCCAGAATTTTTTCGCCGCTAACCTAGCCAATTGCAAGGTGGCGTCTAGGGTGAAAGAATTAGCCAATTTAAGAGCACGAATTCTGTCCATAATCTCCTCATAAGAAGAAGAATTACTAATAATCGCCTTTCCTAGCTCATCAAACTAGAAACACGCGGCTGCAGTGACAGGGACAATGCATGCAATTGGTTGTAGAAGGGAACCTTGCTGAACAAACATCTTTAGCAGACCTTCTAATTTTTTATCCATAGGATCTTGGAAAGCACAACTATCTTCTATGGGTATAGTGGCGCGCTTGTGTAGAGTAGAAATCGCCCCCTCGACCTTGGGGACTGTCTGCCATCAGTCCTTTCTGGTGTCGACTATAGGAAAACAATTTTATAAATATGGGGGGAGGTACTAAAGGTATACCGGGCCTGTCCCATTCTGTACTAACAATGTACGCCACCCGCTTGGATATAGGAAAAGCTTCGGGGGGCCCCGGGGCCTCTAAGAACTTTTCCATTTTACATAGTGGTTCTGGAATGACCAGATAATCACAATCATCCAAATTGGATAACACCTCCTTAAGCAGAGCGCGGAGATGTTCCAACTTAAATTTAAAAGTAATCACATCAGGTTCAGCTTGTTGAGAAATGTTTCCTGAATCTGAAATTTCTCCCTCAGACAAAACCTCCCTGGCCCCCTCAGACTGGTGTAGGGGCCCTTCAGAAACCATATCATCAGCGTTCTCATGCTCTACAGAATTTTCTAAAACAGAGCAGTCGCGCTTTCACTGATAAGTGGGCATATTGGCTAAAATGTTTTTGATAGAATTATCCATTACAGCCGTTAAATGTTGCATAGTAAGGAGTATTGGCGCACTAGATGTACTAGGGGCCTCCTGTATGGGCAAGACTGGTGTAGACGAAGGAGGGGATGATGCAGTACCATGCTTACTCCCCTCACTTGAGGAATCATCTTGGGCATCATTTTTACTAAATTTTTTTATGACATAAAATACATATAGTTAAATGAGAAGGAACCTTGGTTTCCCCACAGTCAGAACACAATCTATCTGGTAGTTCAGACATGTTAAACAGGCATAAACTTGATAACAAAGCACAAAAAACGTTTTAAAATAAAACCGTTACTGTCACTTTAAATTTTAAACTAAACACACTTTATTACTGCAATTGCGAAAAAGTATGAAGGAATTGTTCAAAATTCACCAAAATTTCACCACAGTGTCTTAAAGCCTTAAAAGTATTGCACACCAAATTTGGAAGCTTTAACCCTTAAAATAACGGAACCGGAGCCGTTTTTATATTTAACCCCTTTACAGTCCCTGGAATCTGCTTTGCTGAGACCCAACCAAGCCCAAAGGGGATGCTGTCCTCAAAAACAAGTGCGCCATACCGGCGCGAAAATGAGGCTCTGACTATGATTAGGGAAAGCCCCTAAAGAATAAGGTGTCAAAAACAGTGCCTGCCGATATAATCATATCAAAATACCCAGAATAAATGATTCCTCAAGGCTAAATATGTGTTAATAATGAATCGATTTAGCCCAGAAAAAGTCTACAGTCTTAATAAGCCCTTGTGAAGCCCTTATTTACTATCTTAATAAACATGGCTTACCGGATCCCATAGGGAAAATGACAGCTTCCAGCATTACATCGTCTTGTTAGAATGTGTCATACCTCAAGCAGTAAGAGACTGCACACTGTTCCCCCAACTGAAGTTAATTGCTCTCAACAGTCCTGTGTGGAACAGCCATGGATTTTAGTTACGGTGCTAAAATCATTTTCCTCATACAAACAGAAATCTTCATCTCTTTTCTGTTTCTGAGTAAATAGTACATACCAGCACTATTTTAAAATAACAAACTCTTGATTGAATAATAAAAACTACAGTTAAACACTAAAAAACTCTAAGCCATCTCCGTGGAGATGTTGCCTGTACAACGGCAAAGAGAATGACTGGGGTAGGCGGAGCCTAGGAGGGATCATGTGACCAGCTTTGCTGGGCTCTTTGCCATTTCCTGTTGGGGAAGAGAATATCCCACAAGTAAGGATGACGCCGTGGACCGGACACACCTATGTTGGAGAAATACTTTTTAATTTAATTCTATTATCACATTTACCATGTTCTCTTGGTATCGTTTTTAGAAACGCCTACATAGGTAGGCTCAGGAGCAGCAGTGTACCACTGGGAGCTAGCTGGTTATTGGTAGCTATGTACATATGCCTGTTATTGGCTTTATAGGTATATTAAACCAGGTCCCAGTAATACATTCCTGCTCTGGAGTTGACAACGTGTGTTTAACCTCTTTGAAGAATTTAAGTTCTAGAAGCAGTAATGCAATAATAAAATTCTGTAATTGTTTATAGTATTTTCTTTTCGCACTTGAATGTCCCTATAATGTACTAACCTTAAAAATAAAAAATAAATAAAAAAAAAACACATTGCAAACAGCTTGCCTGGTATTAAAGGGATATGAACCCCAATTTTTTTCTTTCATGATTCAGATAGAGCACACAAATTTTAAGCAACTTTCAAATTTACTCCTAATATGAATATTTCTTCGTTCTCTTGGTATTTTTTATTTGAAAAAGCAGGAATGTAAGCTTAGGAGGCGACCCATTATTGGTTCAGCACCATGGGTAGTGCTTGCTGATTGGTGGCTACATTACTAATAAGCAATAATTAAATGCTGGCTCATATACAAATATTCAAACACTGTCACCTTGTAATGATTTACACTGGTTCTAAAGAATTATAAAATAATAATAATAATAATAATAATAGATAAAATGCTACTAATATAGCAGCAATACATACAACATATTTATTTGTATAGCACCACACAATTCTGTAGTGCTGGATACTCCTAAAATTTAATTATAAATTACTTCTTACAATTATAAAAAAATTGAATGTAAAATATTTAATTTGCCTGCTTTTCTTGTCATTTATCTTTGTTTTTGTGCACTACACCATAGATACTGCTGTGCATTCTGCTGCAGTTACTCGAACCTTGTCACATAGAAGGCAAATTATTCTAAACAGGTCTCTACAGTTACCCCAACTTCTATATTCACCGACACATGTAGAGGAGTGAGCTTTAGTGATTATGCTGAACTTAGTAACTTGTGAGGGTGGTGAAGATAGATGCTCAAAGTGAACTTTGCTCAGATCCGTGTAGGAACTCATTTACATCATCAACTCTGATTGAACATAGCAAAGGAGACCAGTAGACAGAGTAAAGGAAATGTTAAATACTTTGAGTGCTCTAGAATTTTAAAACCCTTTAAACTGTGCTAATAAGTGTCATTAAAGTAATTTTTTATAAATAATCTATATAGTATATTTAAGCACTATATCAAAAAATATAGCATCTAGCTGGGTCATGAAAACTGCAGCATACTTATGCATAATATACCGTCTAACCTCTAGTGTGCATAGAATAATCATGATATTTAGAGGTATTTTACAGCTTAATTTTTATGTCTATTTCCCCTCCCCCTGTATCATGTAACAGCCATCAACCTATCACAAATGCATATACGTATATTTTGAGTTCTTGCACATGCTCCGTAGGACCTGGGGCCTCAAAAAGTGTAAATATAAAGAGACTGTGGACATTTTGCTACTGGAAGTAAATTGGAAAGTTGTTTAAAACTGCATTCTCTATATGAATCATGAAAGTTTAATTTTGAGTTACGTGTCCCTTTAAGCCTTAAAAAACAAACACATCAACAAAAAACGTAAAACTATAGAAACTGACGGAATGTTACTTTTTCAAGGATTTTTGGCTTTCCTATTACAAAGTTGCCAGGAAAATTTTCTCTTTCTTGTCTCTCTCTCTCTCTGTGAAACTCATACTCAAACATTCCCAGGATAACTGCACTATGCATTCCAGGTATCTATTCCTTCTAGGACAAAGAAGGAAAAGTACAGATTGCAGGAAGAGCAGACAAAAATCAATGTTATGTTTTTAATAGGCTTAAAGGGACAGACTAGTCCAAAATAAACTTTCATGATTCAGATAGGGTATGCAATTTTAAACAACTTTGCAATTTATGTTTATCACCAATTTTGCTTTGTTCTCTTGGTATTCTTAGTTAAAAGCTTAACCTAGGTAGGTTAATGCTAATTTCTTAGACCTTGAAGGCCGCCTCTTATCTGAATGTATATTGACAGTTTTTCACAACTAGAGGGCATTAGTTCATGTGTACCATATAGATAACATTGTGCTCCCATCCATGGAGTTACACAGGAGTCAGCACTGATTGGCTAAAATGCAAGTCTGTCAAAAAACTGAAATAAGGGGGCACTCTGCAGAGGCTTAGATACAAGGTAATCACAGAGGTAAAAGGAACATTAATAAAACTGTTGGTTAAGCAAAACTGAGCAATGGGTAATAAAGGGATTATCTATCTTTTTAAACAATACAAATTCTTGTGTAGACTGTCCCTTTAAAGGGTGTAAAGATTCCTTAATTGCTGGTAAAAAGTAAAAGAACATATGGATAAATAATAACATAAAAACACAACATACTCTTATCATCAGTACTGCTTTTCGGATGTCACGAATGCCATCATACACTAGACGTGATGCATCAATGAATTCATTTTCATCCATTGGCTGATTTGTATTTCCACTGAGAGCCTCAACTGCAGCTTCCACTTGTTCCGTGAAACTTGGCATTACTAAAGATCAGTTAAAAGCACAAATTAAATTTAGTGAAGGTACAATCTTTTAATGGCAGGCAGTTAAAACATGTTTGTACAATCAATACACTTCTAAAATGTTAAAACGTATGTAAAATAGTAAAAATACATTGACAATTTTAAGAGTTGCCATACTACGGAATTGTCAAAACCACCAAATAAAATGGAAAAAACTATCTTTACTTACCTGTGTTTGAAAGAAGCTTGGTGGCTTCTAAAACTTTCTCTGTGTAAATACCAGGTTCATAATTATCCATTTCAGAAGTAACAACATGTATGACTCTTGCAGCACGACCTCGAATTGCACCAGCTGTACGATCTAGACCATCAACATCCTTCTCTTGTAGAGCTATGACGCATTTGTTGACATCTTCCAAAATATGGTTCTCTGAAGGAAAAATAAACAGTTTTCTTTCATTATTTGGATAGTACATACAAATTTTTTAAATAACTTTCCAATTTACTTCTATTATTAAATTTGCTTCATTCTCTTGTTATGCTTTACTGAAGGAACAGCATAGCACTACTGGCAGCAAGCTGAACACTTCTAGTTAGCCAATCACAAGAGACAAATGTGTGCAGGCACCAATCAGCAGCTAGCTCCCACTAGTGTATGATATGTGCATATACTTTTTCAACAAGGGATACCAAAAGAACGAAGCACATTTCAAAATATACAGTAAGTGAATTTAAAAGTGTCAAAATTACAAGCAAGATGGTTTAACATAGGTAAAAACCATCTAATTGTGATGTACACCAATTAACTAATTGGCAAGGCACTCTTCTACAACAATGCTCTGTAAATGCACAATTATTTTAACTATGGTCACAGAGCTGCAGAATATGGTGATACTTTGTAAATAGATGACTAATAATATAACGCAGATATTTAGTAAAATTAATGTAATGGATGCTACTACAGCATACAATAGTGAGAAAATTAAGATTCATAAAAAATTCTCACATGCTAGCTACCTTAGCAAATATAAATACATATACACAAACACACTAGGGGTGTGCATGACTATTTTTACAATCGACTAGTCGAAATTCCCCCCTCTTGCCAGAAAATAGGTATTAAATACGAAATAGTTGTAATGTAACTGTAAATTTTTTTTTTTTAATTTTTTTTTTAAAACCTAGTAATAACACGTCACCATAACTGCCGCCAAGTGAGACAATCCGCAATCGGTAGTAGACTAAGGCTAAGGGCTGTTTTTGACTATCAAAATATAGCAAAATTTAATATATCAGTAATCGACTAATGCCATACTAGTCGATTAATGAGAGACCGATTGACTAATCGATTATTCGACTAGTCTAACTCAGCCCTAATACACACACACACAGTTTTTATCCTAGAAATTTCGAAATGTAACTAGTAATATGTTGAATATACTTAATGAGAAATGAGAATCACTGTGGCTTACATCTTAAATCTGGGCCTAAAACAACCAGAAGATGTCTTTGCAATAAGCATTCCTGATATCAGAATAGCCCAAACTATACAAAGTTACTGGGTGTAATGGTTACTTAAATTAGCTTAAAGCAATATAAGTTAAAATAAAAGTACCTGAAACAGCCAAGAAGTCATCAATTGATGTAATATCATCAACAGCGTCAGTCAGAACACGTACTTGTCTCTCCCACTGCTCTTTGAAAAGATCCATGGTCTCTTGGGCAACTTTACTGTGTGGCTTGGCTGCTAATGCCAAAGCTGCATTGATCACCTATATAAAATTTAGTAAATAAAAGGAATTGGTGCAGGTACCACTTAATAGGCGGTTACAAAACTGTGTCCAAAACACATGGGAAATCTCAATGTACTGCAAGGTCCACCACATGGTAATGTAACACAGATAAGCCCAAACCCTATTAAAATCATCAGAACTGTAACTGTTTGGCCCATTTCAAACTCAAGCTGGTCACCTGCATCCTAGAGGTACAAGAAGGTGGCCCATTGAAATGGGAGATTCTAGCTTTTCAAGTTAAGATTTAAGTTGTACCCTTTATCTACATGTAGAAAGACATTGGGTTCAGGAGATGTCCACTGAATCCGAAGGAAAAAATATGGAAGCAGTCCTGTCTGTGAGAATGACAACAACTCGCACTGTGTGGTGACACCAGAGCAATAACAAACATCAGAAAAGAACTATACTAACAAGCATTTTGGGAAGTATATAAAAGACAGCACATTATAGTCATTATGATTCAAGGGTTTAATGGACATTAAATTTACTTATGTTCTTTTAAATGATACTGCCAATAATAATCTAAGTGTATAATGGGCTGATAACATTAAATAAATAGCAAAAATAAAATACCTGAGGGCAAAGCGCTTCAAGCTGACTAGCAGACATACGAACAAGCTTTACTCCTTCTTCATTGTTGGATATTGAGCACGCCAGATTGGCAACCTAAAATAAGTTGGAAGATAACTTAGAAAACGGTTGCATTGCAAACAGCTTGTTTATTCTACTACCCACTGAAAAGTGAAATGTTTAGATCACTATCAAGACAGGACTATAGATTAGTCAGGCTGCTAGAATATTGTTGTAGAGAGAAGATTTACAATTTATACTTAAATATTAAGCAGAATATGACCATACTAGACAGCACATAAGATGGCAACACGGGACACTATAATTTTACCTCAATAAGTTTATTTGCATGTTCACGAAACACTTGGGCATATTCTTTAACTTCTTTCTCATTTCCATTCTTTGCTGCTTCAATCAACACAAGCAGTGGCACATTGGTCTCCAGAAAAGAGTCAGAAACATGGTCCATAACAGCCTTACGCAGCTAAAAGGGACAAAACAAAATAACTTTACATTTAGCATTGTGGGTAAATTTTGAACAAACCCAATGGAAAACACCCCCACTTCTGGCCTTGTTTATAATAAGAAAAAAAAAATGTAGTCTGTTCTAATAGACCGTGCAGGTGTTCAGCATTAGTCAGACACTGCCAAGTACAGCAAAGCAAGGAAAACAAAATTTAGTCTGCATTAACAGGCTGACTTGATGGAACGCCCACCTGGCGTCACTGCACAACAGATGTAGAACACTGACTGGCTTCTCTCTAATGCAGCCATTGATCTGATGTCAGAAAAATAGACATGAAAAACAAAATCGTGTCACAAAGTTTCTATTTTGCAGATATAAAAATTGCCAGTGGTTTGTGTGGCAATTGATCATCAGGTCAAATGATTCTGCAAAGAAAATGAGTGATCATTCTAACACAAAATACTACATAACAAGAAATTCATAATTATAAAAAAAAAAAATTAAATACTGGAAAGATAACTAAGTCCATAATTACAAATCTTCTATTCTTCTGAATGAGTTTCACAAAGGGCCATAATAGTTGAAGATAATAACATGCTCTAGTTTGTTAGAGCATGTCATTTTAAGACTATCGACCCCACACTACTGTGTTTCCTCCTTGCAAAAGGGTTAAACAGTAGAAGCAGAGCACTGCTGGTGCCGAGCAAAAAACTTAGCTGATCCAATCATCAATGCTAGTCAAATGAATCAGATGTGTAATTAGCACTGAAAACTAAATAAGCGTCAGTTTCCACTCAGGACCCGCAGTGCTCTGCAGGTCCTGAGCGGCACTTCTACTGTGAGAGTTTATCCACTTTACAAGGGTTAAACACAAAGTAGTGGAGGGTTGAGGTTCTTGAAAAATTAAATGCTCTAATGAATTAGAAAATGTATTGTTTTTCTATTATGGCCTTCAAGCAAGAACATTTATTATGCAGAATTTAAATGTGCTAAAGTATCCCATAAGCATAGACATTACATTTGTAACAAACTTCTGTAGTAGTTTAAAATAAAATAAAATGATATCTTGGATAACAGATTACTATTGCTTTATTGGATTTATTTTATTGGTCATAAAGTCTATGATGCAGGTGTTTGAGTTACCTGTCTACGTAAGTCTCTGGTCTTTCTTGTCATTTTGTCTATAGCAGAATTGAGCGCATCACTTCTCTCTTTACGTCCAGTCTGTAAAATAAAAATAGGAATATAGTGAAATGTACATATTTAATATGGATTAGTATACAAATTAGAAATTGAAAATCATTCATGCAAGCAACTGTAAAGCAAGATGGGATAGCTTACGTGTAAAACGACATGCTTCTGAAAGCTGTATGCAACAGCACAGTATGCAATTTACAGAATAAAAAAAATGCTATTTAAAAATGCTACTTTGAAGACGTTACATAAAATATATTTACCATAATAAAAAAGTATCAGGAATTTTCCATATATTTAATTGTAATTTATTCTATGTTAAAATGCATCTCCCTTACTAAATTTTTCTTGAGAGCAAAGTTAAAAGCATGCAGAAGAGGGCAGTCTTTGTTAATTAACACATCTGAATAATTTGGATGGAGAATTTGGAAACCAAGCTATTTTTAGCTTTGCATTTGAAATTGGAAGCATTTAACAGATGCTCAGATGCATAATATGAATTTATTTTTTAAATTAGATTTAAAAGTACATAAAAAAAAAATGTAATAGTACAAAATGATGCAGTGTAATCAGGAGTGCAAAGACATAACTGAAATACAGTGATCTTTGTGTATCTATGAATTGTTCTACTTTGGATCAAATCAAGACAACTGTGCAACTATTTGCAGTTAGGTAATTAGCATGATGCTCTAAGACCAGCAGATCTTGTAAGAAATCAAAACAAATAGGGACGTCACAGGGTGACATCAGCTCATCCACGGTGTGTGTGGCTGCAGCATAGAAGCAAAGCTCTACAGCACAGCTTCCTTTCAGTGACTGCACATTAGCGACTTTAGAAGCAAATCTGCAGTAAAAAGCCATCTGTCATCAACAAGTTAAAGAAGATCAAGCCTCTACAAAAACAATGAAGGATCGTTTAAATGAACAACAGAATGGACAGAAAAAGAAAATGTAGTGCTTTTTGTGTAATGCACCTGCAGATCGCTGAAACATAATGAGCTCCAAAGACACACTCAAGGCATCAGTAGCACACAGAGAAATGAATTACGGAGATTAAAAGAAAACCTGAATAATTGAAGACTGCCTAGTTTTGCAGCAATATTTTAAGAAATAAAAACTGAATGCTGTCTCTGATGTTCTCAAAAGAATGGGTAAGTTACTGTAAAGGTTTTTTGCTATTCAATATTTGCCTATCAGTTTAAATTTAGGAAAAAAAATATATACATTTAAACAAAATTATTAATCAGTGTGAAAACAGATTGTCATATTTAGATTGCCTAACTTAAAAGGTTATTATATTTATATTTTAAAAATGCTTTTTTGTGCTTGCATGCGTTCTACGTAAAAATAAATATATACAGAAACCCCACATGCTACATTCACTTAATGATTTAACATGATAATTCAACTAACAATCTTATTTTCACAAATTCCATTCTGCAGGCTTGCATTTCAAGTGGCCATTATGGGTACCTATGCTGGCAGCACTGTTTGCTTGGAGTGTTATTTTAAAAAACATGCCTGTCATGGGTATAGCTTGTACATTAACATGCAGGTGTGAAAAACTGCTCGTTTACTGTGACTCAAAGGGCTTCCATTTCATACCAAACGTTGACCAGAACTCTCTCGGTTTGTCATTGAGGCATAATTTTATTCTTGAACTTCAGAAGCACCAATTTTTAAATTTCAGCCAACTTACATGGCTTCATTTAGATTATAACCAGATCGAAAATATACAGGAGGAATCATTTCAAGGACTCTACAAACTTAATGAATTGATTTTAAGATCAAACAAAATCTCTTATTTGCCAAATGCTACTTTTAGTCAGTTACTTAATCTCCAAATTTTAGACCTGTCTTTCAACCAATTAACATCTCTGAACACAGAATTATTTCATGGCCTTCGGAAATTGCAAAGCATGCACTTGCGTGCAAATTCTCTCAGAACTATACCAGTCCGAGTGTTCTGGGACTGTCGAAGTCTGGAGTTTTTGGATATAAGTTGGAATCGCATAAGAAGTTTGTCACGAAATGGTTTTGCAGGATTAATCAAGTTAAGAGAACTACACTTGGAAAACAACCATCTTTCAAAAATTAATTTCGCTCATTTCATGCGGTTAATAAGCCTACAAACATTGTTTTTACAGCAAAATAAAATTAACAGCTTGACATGCAGTATGAACTGGACCTGGGACACACTACAAAAGTTGGACTTGACAGAAAATGAAATTAAAAGTTTGGATATTAAAGTTTTTGAAACATTGCCTTCTCTTAAAATATTACTTATAAATAATAACAAGCTTCAATATTTGAATATTAGCTTCTTACAATCACTTAAGTCCTTAATTACAATTGGTCTATCAGGTAACATTTGGGATTGCAACTGGAGAATATGTCCATTAGCTATTTGGCTTGGTGATTTCAAGGGAAAACTGGAGCACTCTGTACACTGTTACAGTCCGGACTATGCTCAAGGGGAAGATATTGTAGACGCAGCTTACGGATTTCAGCTATGTTGGAATATATCTACAAGTGTAACATCAATGGTGTCAAGTATCAAAGCCCTTACAACCCAATCTACAGCAAGACCCAAGCCAACTGAACTGGAGGAAAAAGAAATGGCAACCACCGCAATCATTATAGATATGACAGAACATTATTCTGAACTAGACACTGCCATTTTCACTCAACAGGTAATTACTGGGACAATGGCATTGTTATTCTCTTTCTTTTTTGTAGTCTTTATTGTATTTATCTCCAGAAAGTGTTGCCAGCCTACTTTAAGGAAAATTAGGCAATGCTCCGTTTTACAAAACCACAAACATGTCCGATCACACTCACTGTCAGGTACATCCCAACAAGGAGGATATTATGATTATGAGACTACTCCCGAAGGTCCTTTTATAATCATTAATGGATATGGACAATGTAAATGCCAACAGTTTCGCTACAAAGAATGTGAAGTGTAGTTTTTACATGTTTACCTTAATTATTCTTGATATTCCATCACTTTTTTTCTAATCAGTATAATTTATATTCCAGTACCTGACACCAAACTTCACACAGATATTACTAATAAACAAAAGTACAAATAAACACTTTGTGCGTTTTTTTTGTTGTTGCTACTTTAAAAAAAAATTTAAAAAAAAGGGGAGCAGTGAACCATCATTTTTTTCTAAGTCAAACGATCCAGAATTGATACAAAAATAGAATTCTACTATGCAAGTAAGAATGGCACATACAAAACATGTCAAAAGAGCAGTTACTGTTCCTACCTTAAAGGGATATGAAACCCACATTTCATGATTCAGATAAAGCATTTTAACCAACTTTCTAATTTACTTCTATTAACAATGTTTCTTTGTTCTCTTGGTATCTTTTGTAGAAAAGCAGGGTGTATGCTTAGGAGATGGCCCATTTCTGGAGCACTATATGGTAGCAGTTTTGCATGAATGTTATAAAGCACTAGATGGCAGCACTATTTCATGCTATATAGTGCTCCAGATGCCTACCTAGGTATCTCTTCAACACAGAATATCATGGGAATGAAGCAAATTTCATAATAGAAGCAAATTGGAAAGTGTTTATTTTTTAATGGTATGCTCTGAATCACAAAAGAACATTTTTGGGTTTCATCTCCCTTTAAAACAGATGCACTCACAACCTGGCAGTGAATAAAGCTGGATCTAGTGGGTTGTGCTACAGCTTTGATTGGTTGCCAAGACCTGGGGACATCTCTTTAGGTTTTAAAGGGACAGTCAACACTAAAACTGTTATTGTTTAAAAAGATAGACAACACCTTTACTACCCATTCCCCAGCTTTGCACAACCAACATTGTTTTATTAATATACTTTATAACATTTAAACCTCTAAATGTCAGCCTGTTTCTAAGCCACTACAGACAGCCTCAACACATGCTTTTTTATTTGCTTTTCACAACAGGAGACTGCTACTTCATGTAGGCCATATAGATAACAGTGTGCTTATGCCCGTTGCGTTATTTAAGAGTCAGCACAACAGCACTAATTGGCTAAAATGCAAGTCACTAGATAATAAATAAAAAGTCATGTGATCAGGGGGCTGTCAGAAGATGCTTAGATACAAGGTAATAAGAGGTAAAAATATTATCTATCTTTTAAAACAATAAAAATTCTGATGTAGACTGCCCCTTTAAAGGAACAGTTTACTCAAAAATTTTCTCCCCTTTAATTTGTTCCCAATGATCCACTTTACCTGCTGGAGTGTATTAAATTGTTTACAAGTAGCTCCTTTACCCTTATATTGGCATTTGAAATTGTTAATTTAGCATGTGGTATCCCCACCTATTCTGAAAGTTTGTGGCCGCGCGTACCAGCTATAGATAAGCTTTGTAAACACAGCCAGCAGAAGAAATTACACTCCCAGTGCGATATAGCAGAGATAAGGTAATAAAATGTTGATTTTCCATTGTTCTCTCAAAGTACTGGTGAATGTTTTAAGGACAGATATAAGATAAAGAAGCAGGTATATGTGCACAATGTGATACAGTAATGAGATCTGATTATACCTACAAGCTCAACCCATTTTATTAGGTTGTGGCTTCAAAACACAAAATCAGAGCTTTAATATACACAAATAAGCCTTAAAAAGCAAATTTTCATACATTTTTTACTCTGCAGTTGGTAAAAAAAGCAATTGTAAACACATTAAGGGAAAAAATATTTTACAGTATACTGTCCCTTTAACTTTGCTGACCAAATTAGGTCTGGCAGCATATACTAGTATGTCAACACCTCTGGGCAGATAAAGGGATTTATTTAATACACAGATTTTTAAAACCTTTAGAATACTTTTAGAAAACAGTCACATTTTATTCAAATTAACAAATTTGAATTTACTGCAAAACATTTCTTGCATAATAAATATGAGAAAAAGTAATTGACATTTTTAGGTTAAATTATGCACATTAATTTTCTGGCACAATTTTATAAAAAAGTAAAAGCCTGACATGCAAATGGTAACATTACAAAAACGAATAGTTGCAAGCAGGAAAATCCAACCTAAAGTACAAGAGCACTGCACAGTGCCATAGTAATAAACTGTTTTATATGGAATAGGCCCAACTTGGAAATTATTATTTTTTATTTTAGTATTAGTTGCTTAAATATTGAGGAAATAAGTGAAAAGTTTTAGATTTTATGAAGCTACGGGGCAGCACTTTTGTGGCTATATTTATAAGAAGCTTAGTTATTTTTGAAGTATTATGCAGGTATATAATGGGAGATTTAGCCCAAGGAGCTTACATTCAGGGGGGGCGATGATGACAATGAGCTTACAGTTTAGAGGCAACTCGGAACCTTAAAGGCAATAGCAAACTAAATTAATTTATGTTGGCTTTCAGCACTAAGTATTCTGTTTGGGGAAGTATTTTTTCAAGAAATTTGTGTATGGGGCATTTTAGATATAGCGCAGCGATAGATGTAGTGTGTGTGCACGCATGTGATTGTGTGTGA
Organism: Bombina bombina; assembly: GCF_027579735.1. Classification (NCBI taxonomy): domain Eukaryota; kingdom Metazoa; phylum Chordata; class Amphibia; order Anura; family Bombinatoridae; genus Bombina; species Bombina bombina. The sequence goes on along the minus strand of NC_069504.1, from coordinate 913,257,955 downwards.
CTGTGTGTATGGGGGGGGGGGGGGCAGAATTTTCAGTGCCTAGAGCAGAACAAAATCTAAATACACCACTGGTGCCGCAAGGTTGTAACTTAGAGCAGATAAGGAAAACATGAGACCAGCTAGGTTCAGATATCAATAGGTTACTAGAATGAGCAAATAATGACTTTGTGGAACATTGGTGTGGTAGGCTTGTAAAGTTTGAAACTGCACTTCCAATTGTTGCAGATTAAGAAACTCAAGAACTTTCAGAGTTAAAAGAAAAATAGAGGGCCGCAATAGTCAAGAAAATAAATGCTCTAATTTGTTAGAACATGTAATTTAAATCAACCCTACGCTACTACAAAGGGGCTAAACACATAGAAGTGACGCGTGGGACTAGTGGTGCACTGCAGATCCTGAGTGGAATCCGTAGTTGATCCAATCATATGAATCAGATGTGCAACAAAGCGCTGCAGATTGGATCAGTGGCAGTTTCTGCTTGGGATCAGCAGTGCACCACGGGTTCCCGAAAAGCAATTATGTGTGTAGCCTCTTTTTAGGAGTAAACACACAGGAGCATAGGGTTAATAGTCAAATTACATACCAGAACGAGTAAAAGCATGTCATTTTTCAATTATGGACCTTTAAAAACACTAAGCAAATGCTAGAAATAATTATATATTTAAAGTTATAATAAATCCCAGTGTTTAAAAAATGCTAGGATTTACCATCACAATAAAGACTAACAGTTATCACTTTATAATAAAGTGTGATAAAAACTTACCCTTTTTTTCAATAAGGTGACATTTCCACCAATAGCCATGCTAGTCATGTGGCATTGTTCTGTATGCTAGCACAGCTTTTAGTTTAGAGGTGGAAACATCAGCTCAGAACGCTGTGCCGTGGGTGGACGAAGCTGCTGAGCTTAGCAAGGAGACCGCGGCACAGAAAGGTTAAGTTTTAATCCCACTTTTTTTTTAATAAAGTGATGAGTGAAAGTCTTATTAATTTTAGTAAAGGTAAAGTCTAGCTAGGATTTGCCATCACTTTAAAGAGAACACTAGCATGAGAACAAAAATTCAGATCTATTTTGTAAATTCTATTAGTTAAAATATTGGGGGGTGGGGGGGGGGGGGGGGTTGATAATTGTAAAGTTTTATTATCCCTAAAGCAATGTGCTTAGAATACCATCTCTGCTGAGGCAAATTAGGGACTGTTGTAACCGAGTCACTACTAAAGACATGCAATAATCTCTTTTGTTAGCAAACAAATGCAGAGTATGACCGCCGCCAGCAGCATTTGGCCATTTTGGAGCCAAATTTATTTTTGTGAAAGTGCAACACTCTAAGATGTGTGCAAATCCAGATCTTAGTGTCTTGCACTTTCACAAAAAGAAATCTGGCTCCAAAAATAGCCGAATGCTGCTGGCGGCGGCCATACTCGGCATTGATTTGTTAACGAGACGAACGGACATCCCTAGTCACTGCAGTGTGCAACAATTGACTGAGGAATATACCAGTGTAGAGTCTGGTATCTGCACTTACATTTCTAACAGGAACTGGAATGCCTACAATATTAATTTAAATTAGAGGAAACACGGACAAAAGTAAAATAATGAAATTATATTCTCAAGGGGTTTAATGATCCTTTAAAATACAGGAAAAAGGTGCCAAAAAAAAAAGTATAATGCATAGTGTTTTTTACTACACAATCATTTTATATTGCACATACAGTTTAATCTGCTTTCAACTGAAGAAGGCCAACTATTTTTAGGTCAATAAACTGCTATTCAGCAAGTCCCAACCTTCTCAAAACCAATGTAACATACTAACAAAATGTCAAATAACATATGTGAACAAACCCTAAATGTGCATCAGATCACAGCAACCATAAACTCATCATAACCCATGATATTTCTTTTTAGAAAACACCATTTTTAAATCAGTTTATATGTATCTTTTAACTAATTAGATGTGTTTGTTGATTGACTCCACAAATTAATAGAAAACATCAGCAGTTTTAATATTCCTGCCCATAACCATAAGTCAGGAAGGGTTTACACAGTTTGAAGGAAGCTTTTTTTTTTTTTTTTAATTAAAAAGTGTCATGTCTGCTATATTTTATACATCTCCACAGGTACATCAATTTAAAGGGACAGTCAACACCAGAATTATTGTTGTTTTAAAAGATAGATAACCCCTTTATTACCCATTTCCAAGTTTTGCATAACCAACAGTTATAATACACTTTTTACCTCTGTGATTACTTTGTATCTAAACATCTTCTGACAGCCCCCTGATCACATGACATTTTATTTATTATCTATTGACTTTTATTTTAGCCAATTAGTGCAGTGTCTGCCACAATTCACGGGCGTGCTCACAATGTTATCTATGGGGTTTACTTGAACTAGCTCTCCCCTGCTGTGAAAAGCAAATACAAAAGCATGCGATTAGAGGCGGCCTTCAAGGGCTTAGCAATTATCATATGAGCCTTCCTAGGTCTAGCTTTCAACTAAGAATACCAAAAGAACAAAGCAAAATTGGTGATAAAAGTAAATTGGAAAGTTGTTTAAAATGGCATGCCCTATTTGAAACATGAAAGTTTTTTTGGGACTTGACTGTCCCTTTAAGGAGGTTTGCACCTACTTAAAAGGTCATTAAAATTAGATAAAACTGCAATAAGAAAATGCTGTAATGCATTAGAATATAACATTGTTTAACTGGGTTTATCCCCTTTGCAGGGGTTAAGGGATAGTGTCTCAATGGGTTTAAAAAGATAAGATAATTGTGTGTAGATACAGAGAGAGAAGCTAATTATATCTGTTCTCCATGTAAGGTAAGCCCATTTGTTTGGGTTGTGGTTTTAATTAGCAGAAACAGCTACTTCATATACAAAAAGTAAACCAAAAGGAGCAATTTTCCATACATTTAAAACTCTGCAGCTGGTAAACAAATATATACAGCTCTGGCAAACATTAAAGGGATACTATACCCTAACAGGCCACATTTTGAGGATATCTGAACTAAAGCACAGGTGAAACAATCAGCTGAGTAGTAAATATGGTTATTTTACCTGCTCTCATCCAAGGTAATCCTGAAAACCTGGCCTGTTTGGGAGGCTTGAGTACAGGTTTGAAAACTAGTGAAATATTAAGCAACTTTTTAATTTACTCCTATTATAAATTATTCTTGCTATCTTTATTTGAAAAAGCAGGAATCTAAGCTTAGGAGCCGACCCATTTTTGGTTCAGTACCCTGGATAGCACTTACATGCAATAAAACCACCTTTATTCAAATCCAGAGAGTGCATTTGCCTTTACATTAGACTATATTTGTTGTTGCTGCACCCTGGTCCCAAGAAATTGAGTTTGAGTGTAACCCGCTGCATATTTATAAATACACGCACGCCTTCTGTTAGGCAGAACAGAACTATTCCTCATGTCTCTAACTTTTCAATACCAATATCCTTACTGGATTTAAAATGGTGGAGATGTTTAAAAAGGAAAATGATAAAATTATAATAAGGAATTTATATACATACACAAGAATGCAGCATTTTAATTATGTTCCATAGCATGAAATACTTTACTGGGCTTTCTCAGTTATGTAAAGAGGTATTGAATATTCAACTCAAAACAAACACTACAAATATGTAAGAACCAAGAGAATAATCTCAAAATGTCTTGCCCAAGAAGATATTTGCTCTATAAAATGTCCACAAACACAATATATATAAGCAAAATACATTTTCCACTAATTTAGGTGTTCAAATGTTTGAGAGATTTACATGGAGTGTATAATCAGCTATTCTTCAATGGGACCCATCTGGTCCATGGAAAACACTTAGAATTGCCATTAGACCATCTGTTATATTGCCCTTAAGCTTGACAATAATGCTTAGCATGTCCAGTTTTTGCAAAGCAAATGGTGTTATTGAATTATAGCATTTACTGTAACACTGCAATTTTAAATTAGAACACAACAAGCTCAAAAGCCAAAAGTGTGCCACATTTAAAGTGAAACGGTTACATAATTTTTGGAATGAAGCCATCTTGGAATTGTTCAATCTTAACACCTACAATAACATTACACTATGTCATCTAAAACATTTACTTTTTTGTGAGGGTATATAAGCAAAACATGTTAAAGGGTTATAGAAATTAATGCTCAAATAAGTCTGGCAGCCAAAAATGTGTCTCATGAACTTCAGAAACTTCCTTCCTCCTCTATAAAAAGGAAATATCTAAAAAAGGCATCATTTTATACCTTTCCATTCATTTTCTTTTTTAAGCTTCTAGAAAATGTTTCAAACTATAAAACAGGTTAAAAAATATCAGCAAGAGGGAGAGAGGAAAGGGACTTACATTTCCCATGTACTCTGAAAGCAGGTCTTGCAAAGCTTGTCGAACTGAATTACATTCAGCCACTATACGTTCCCGACGGTCATCACGTGTGCAGGACGAATCTGCCATTAGGGCTGCTCCACTGATTATGCTCTCTAGGCGTTCCTCCAGGGAAGGCCTAAATCGTTCTTCACTGAAGCTGTAAGGATCCACAATGATTTGTGTCTAAAAAATAAAAGTTAAGTAATAATGAATAAATTTACTGGCAACAAAAGAATATACACACATTTATTCTAGAGGCTATAGCTCCTGTAAGAGAGGAGAGGGGAAATACCATGGAACAATGGTATGTATATTAAAGGGATTACCCTGTTATACCTTAGATTTATCAATTAAAACTCCACTAAAGTGATGAAAAAAACAAAAAAAACACTATCACCAAAGACCCAAATAACCAAGTATTTAATGTAAATATCCCTCAAGTGCACCTAATGGTCATATCTAATAAGTTATGTGTTCGTGAACAAAAGAGCATAGGGAATTTTTCAAGAAGACATAAATCACCGTTCTGATTAGTCTGGAGTGATTTTAATCCACTACTGAGGTGTCAGAGGTTAGAAAGCTGCGATTGTATAAGCAAGTCTGCCACTACAAAGGCACTAAAATTACAAATGCAGCTTTAAAAAACAGAATTTATGTTTACCTGATAAATTACTTTCTCCAACGGTGTGTCCGGTCCACGGCGTCATCCTTACTTGTGGGGATATTCTCTTCCCCAACAGGAAATGGCAAAGAGCCCAGCAAAGCTGGTCACATGATCCCTCCTAGGCTCCGCCTACCCCAGTCATTCGACCGACGTAAAGGAGGAATATTTGCATAGGAGAAACCATATGATACCGTGGTGACTGTAGTTAAAGAAAATAAATTATCAGACCTGATTAAAAAAACCAGGGCGGGCCGTGGACCGGACACACCGTTGGAGAAAGTAATTTATCAGGTAAACATAAATTCTGTTTTCTCCAACATAGGTGTGTCCGGTCCACGGCGTCATCCTTACTTGTGGGAACCAATACCAAAGCTTTAGGACACGGATGAAGGGAGGGAGCAAATCAGGTCACCTAAATGGAAGGCACCACGGCTTGCAAAACCTTTCTCCCAAAAATAGCCTCAGAAGAAGCAAAAGTATCAAACTTGTAAAATTTGGTAAAAGTGTGCAGTGAAGACCAAGTCGCTGCCCTACATATCTGATCAACAGAAGCCTCGTTCTTGAAGGCCCATGTGGAAGCCACAGCCCTAGTGGAATGAGCTGTGATTCTTTCAGGAGGCTGCCGTCCGGCAGTCTCATAAGCCAATCTGATGATGCTTTTAATCCAAAAAGAGAGAGAGGTAGAAGTTGCTTTTTGACCTCTCCTTTTACCAGAATAAACAACAAACAAGGAAGATGTTTGTCTAAAATCCTTTGTAGCATCTAAATAGAATTTTAGAGCGCGAACAACATCCAAATTGTGCAACAAACGTTCCTTCTTTGAAACTGGATTCGGACACAAAGAAGGCACGACTATCTCCTGGTTAATGTTTTTGTTAGAAACAACTTTCGGAAGAAAACCAGGTTTAGTACGTAAAACCACCTTATCTGCATGGAACACCAGATAAGGAGGAGAACACTGCAGAGCAGATAATTCTGAAACTCTTCTAGCAGAAGAAATTGCAACCAAAAACAAAACTTTCCAAGATAATAACTTAATATCAACGGAATGTAAGGGTTCAAACGGAACCCCCTGAAGAACTGAAAGAACTAAGTTGAGACTCCAAGGAGGAGTCAAAGGTTTATAAACAGGCTTGATTCTAACCAGAGCCTGAACAAAGGCTTGAACATCTGGCACAGCTGCCAGCTTTTTGTGAAGTAACACAGACAAGGCAGAAATCTGTCCCTTCAAGGAACTTGCAGATAATCCTTTCTCCAATCCTTCTTGAAGAAAGGATAGAATCTTAGGAATTTTTACCTTGTCCCAAGGGAATCCTTTAGATTCACACCAACAGATATATTTTTTCCATATTTTGTGGTAAATTTTTCTAGTTACAGGCTTTCTGGCCTGAACAAGAGTATCAATAACAGAATCTGAGAACCCTCGTTTTGATAAGATCAAGCGTTCAATCTCCAAGCAGTCAGTTGGAGTGAGACCAGATTCGGATGTTCGAACGGACCTTGAACAAGAAGGTCTCGTCTCAAAGGTAGCTTCCATGGTGGAGCCGATGACATATTCACCAGATCTGCATACCAAGTCCTGCGTGGCCACGCAGGAGCTATCAAGATCACCGATGCCCTCTCCTGATTGATCCTGGCTACCAGCCTGGGGATGAGAGGAGACGGCGGGAATACATAAGCTAGTTTGAAGGTCCAAGGTGCTACTAGTGCATCTACTAGAGTCGCCTTGGGATCCCTGGATCTGGACCCGTAGCAAGGAACCTTGAAGTTCTGACGAGAGGCCATCAGATCCATGTCTGGAATGCCCCACAGTTGAGTAATTTGGGCAAAGATTTCCGGATGGAGTTCCCACTCCCCCGGATGTAATGTCTGACGACTCAGAAAATCCGCTTCCCAATTTTCCACTCCTGGGATGTGGATTGCAGACAAGTGGCAGGAGTGAGTCTCCGCCCATTGAATGATTTTGGTCACTTCTTCCATCGCCAGGGAACTCCTTGTTCCCCCCTGATGGTTGATGTACGCAACAGTCGTCATGTTGTCTGATTGAAACCGTATGAACTTGGCCTTTGCTAGCTGAGGCCAAGCCTTGAGAGCATTGAGTATCGCTCTCAGTTCCAGAATATTTATCGGTAGAAGAGATTCTTCCCGAGACCAAAGACCCTGAGCTTTCAGGGGTCCCCAGACCGCGCCCCAGCCCATCAGACTGGCGTCGGTCGTGACAATGACCCACTCTGGTCTGCGGAAGTTCATCCCTTGTGACAGGTTGTCCAGGGACAGCCACCAACGGAGTGAATCTCTGGTCCTCTGATTTACTTGTATCGTCGGAGACAAGTCTGTATAGTCCCCATTCCACTGACTGAGCATGCACAGTTGTAATGGTCTTAGATGAATGCGCGCAAAAGGAACTATGTCCATTGCCGCTACCATCAAACCTATTACTTCCATGCACTGCGCTATGGAAGGAAGAGGAACGGAATGAAGTATTTGACAAGAGTTTAGAAGTTTTGTTTTTCTGGCCTCTGTCAGAAAAATCCTCATTTCTAAGGAGTCTATTATTGTTCCCAAGAAGGGAACCCTTGTTGACGGAGATAGAGAACTCTTTTCTACGTTCACTATCCATCCGTGAGATCTGAGAAAGGCCAGGACTATGTCCGTGTGAGCCTTTGCTTGAGGAAGGGACGACGCTTGAATCAGAATGTCGTCCAAGTAAGGTACTACTGCAATGCCCCTTGGTCTTAGCACCGCTAGAAGGGACCCTAGTACCTTTGTGAAAATCCTTGGAGCAGTGGCTAATCCGAAAGGAAGTGCCACGAACTGGTAATGCTTGTCCAGGAATGCGAACCTTAGGAACCGATGATGTTCCTTGTGGATAGGAATATGTAGATACGCATCCTTTAAATCCACCGTGGTCATGAATTGACCTCCCTGGATGGAAGGAAGAATTGTTCGAATGGTTTCCATTTTGAACGATGGAACCTTGAGAAACTTGTTTAGGATCTTGAGATCTAAGATTGGTCTGAAAGTTCCCTCTTTTTTGGGAACTACGAACAGATTGGAGTAGAACCCCATCCCTTGTTCTCCTAATGGAACAGGATGAATCACTCCCATTTTTAACAGGTCTTCTACACAATGTAAGAATGCCTGTTTTTTTATGTGGTCTGAAGACAATTGAGACCTGTGGAACCTCCCCCTTGGGGGAAGCCCCTTGAATTCCAGAAGATAACCTTGGGAGACTATTTCTAGTGCCCAAGGATCCAGAACATCTCTTGCCCAAGCCTGAGCGAAGAGAGAGAGTCTGCCCCCCACCAGATCCGGTCCCGGATCGGGGGCCAACATTTCATGCTGTCTTGGTAGCAGTGGCAGGTTTCTTGGCCTGCTTTCCCTTGTTCCAGCCTTGCATTGGTCTCCAGGCTGGCTTGGCTTGAGAAGTATTACCCTCTTGCTTAGAGGACGTAGCACTTGGGGCTGGTCCGTTTCTACGAAAGGGACGAAAATTAGGTTTATTTTTGGCCTTGAAAGACCTATCCTGAGGAAGGGCGTGGCCCTTACCCCCAGTGATATCAGAGATAATCTCTTTCAAGTCAGGGCCAAACAGCGTTTTCCCCTTGAAAGGAATGTTAAGCAATTTGTTCTTGGAAGACGCATCCGCTGACCAAGATTTCAACCAAAGCGCTCTGCGCGCCACAATAGCAAACCCAGAATTTTTCGCCGCTAACCTAGCCAATTGCAAAGTGGCGTCTAGGGTGAAAGAATTAGCCAATTTGAGAGCACGGATTCTGTCCATAATCTCCTCATAAGGAGGAGAATCACTAGTGATCGCCTTTTCTAGCTCATCGAACCAGAAACACGCGGCTGTAGTGACAGGGACAATGCATGAAATTGGTTGTAGAAGGTAACCTTGCTGAACAAACATCTTTTTAAGCAAACCTTCTAATTTTTTATCCATAGGATCTTTGAAAGCACAACTATCTTCTATGGGTATAGTGGTGCGTTTGTTTAAAGTAGAAACCGCCCCCTCGACCTTGGGGACTGTCTGCCATAAGTCCTTTCTGGGGTCGACCATAGGAAACAATTTTTTAAATATGGGGGGAGGGACGAAAGGTATACCGGGCCTTTCCCATTCTTTATTTACAATGTCCGCCACCCGCTTGGGTATAGGAAAAGCTTCTGGGGGCCCCGGGACCTCTAGGAACTTGTCCATTTTACATAGTTTCTCTGGGATGATCAAATTCTCACAATCATCCAGAGTGGATAACACCTCCTTAAGCAGAGCGCGGAGATGTTCCAACTTAAATTTAAATGTAATCACATCAGGTTCAGCTTGTTGAGAAATTTTCCCTGAATCTGAAATTTCTCCCTCAGACAAAACCTCCCTGGCCCCCTCAGACTGGTGTAGGGGCCCTTCAGAAACAATATCATCAGCGTCCTCATGCTCTTCAGTATTATCTAAAACAGAGCAGTCGCGCTTTCGCTGATAAGTGGGCATTTTGGCTAAAATGTTTTTGATAGAATTATCCATTACAGCCGTTAATTGTTGCATAGTAAGGAGTATTGGCGCGCTAGATGTACTAGGGGCCTCCTGAGTGGGCAAGACTGGTGTAGACGGAGGGGATGATGCAGTACCATGCTTACTCCCCTCACTTGAGGATGGAGTATAAAATATGTTTATATATGAATCGATTTAGCCCAGAAAATGTCTACAGTCTTAAAAAGCCCTTGTGAAGCCCTTATTTACTGTCTGTAATAAAAATGGCTTACCGGATCCCATAGGGAAAATGACAGCTTCCAGCATTACATCGTCTTGTTAGAATGTGTCATACCTCAAGCAGCAAAATTCTGCTCACTGTTCCCCCAACTGAAGTTAATTCCTCTCAACAGTCCTGTGTGGAACAGCCATCGATTTTAGTAACGGTTGCTAAAATCATTTTCCTCTTACAAACAGAAATCTTCATCTCTTTTCTGTTTCAGAGTAAATAGTACATACCAGCACTATTTTAAAATAACAAACTCTTGATTGAATAATAAAAACTACAGTTAAACACTAAAAAACTCTAAGCCATCTCCGTGGAGATGTTGCCTGTACAACGGCAAAGAGAATGACTGGGGTAGGCGGAGCCTAGGAGGGATCATGTGACCAGCTTTGCTGGGCTCTTTGCCATTTCCTGTTGGGGAAGAGAATATCCCCACAAGTAAGGATGACGCCGTGGACCGGACACACCTATGTTGGAGAAATTTGCCCCTAAGAATGGTTAAATTAAATCCTCAGATTAACCTTTTTGTGTTATCAATCTTAATAAACAAGGTTCATAATCAAGAAAATTGCTGTACCAGGTTATCAAAAAATGGATTTAAAATAGATACAATTACTTATGGGTGTGCACCATAATTTATTAGATAATTATAAAAAAAAAAGTCTTAAAATGTTACAATTATCGCTCTATTACTAAATATATTTAAAAAAAGCTCACGGTTAAATAACTGAATTACTAGTCTATCAGTTGGGCTAGACAGAAGTACTCTGCTTACTTTTCATTTCCCATTTTTTTTGCTTTGCCTATTTATGCAAACTACAAAATTAACCATCTGCTCTACTTGTAATACTTCATCGGGGGTGAAAAAGAAGAACATTTACATTACATACAAATATGTAAAACAGGTTCATATAAAAAGACATTGTAATTCCATCATTCATTCAATATAGTGCACCGCTTCCTAAACAAGGAAAATTCATACATTCTTTTATCTCCTTGGTTGCCTGAGAGGGGTACAATACACTGCAAACCACTCTGGAAGACAAGGAGTTAAACGTCAAACACGAGGAGTAAATGTTTTGAAAACATAACCAATTAAGGTAATATACAAAAAAAGAAAGACAATGGAAAGTTGTATTGAACACATCTGCTTAACATTGTTCCTAACATTTTATACTTTTTTGCATAATGCAGTTTTGCAAAAAATAAATGTAGCGTTACAAATTGCCTTGCACTAAATGGATCTTTTTGCAACTTATAAGAAAGAAAAAAAAAGTTACTGTGCAAACAAACAACTTTGTTGTGCAGTTGTATAATGTCCACCAGTGCAGCTTAGGAGTAGTCATTCTCAGCCAGTGACCACTCTATACTAGAACATCTTTTAAATAAACAAGCAGAAGACAAACATATACAAAAGGTCTACTGTACTATGAACACTTTAAACCGGTGGAAAAACAATCTACATTTAATAAGCAAGATCTGGGGCTCTTGAGCTCCAATTACTATGCACAAAAGGAGAAATACTCATGTGTAGAGTAAAGCAGACCATTTCTAACATAGAATACTTTTTGCATCATTGCTGGTTTGCAAAAGCTGTCATTAAAATATTCTCACTGCCATAAGGAACGTAAAATCAACTGAGCAAAATTGGCTTTAGTACACTTCGTACAAACATGTACAGCCGTTTGAGACGAAAACCCACCAATCTTATCAAGTGCTGCACACTGACAATGGACAAGCAAGGAAGCACAAAACTGTTAAAGGGCAATGATACCCAAATGTTGAAACACATGAAAGTGATGAAGCATAACTGTAAAAAGTCGATTAGGAAATATCACCTGAACATCTCTATGTAAAAAAGATAGATATTTCACCTCAAAATGTCCTAAGTATTCAAACCCCATTGCAAATGACTAAGCAGCAAATCAGTGGATCTGTCCCGGGACAGCCAAGGGAGTGAGCCTCGTGCACACTCATGTTATTTCCCTATTCAGTTTAAGGAAGTTTACTATGACTGTTGATGCCGATTGGCTGCAGTTCATTTCTTCATTTTTTTTTTACCTGCAGCTGGATAACTGAAAGATAACTTTTTACACAGGACTTACTCTGCTGAGCGGAGGAAATTGTGAGGTAAAATATCTTCCTTTTTAACATAGAGATACTCAGGTGATATTTTCCGGTCAGCTTTTTACAGTTATACGGCATCAGTTTCAAGTGATTTAGCATATGAGTATTATGTCCCTTTAAGTCACTCTAGAATTGACAGCTTAATAGAAGCATTGTTTATAAATGCAAGTATATGTCAAAAAAATTTCATCAAAGCATTTCAATCCTTTAAAAAGGGACAGTATAGTCAAAATTAAAGGGAGACTGTACCCAAAATTTTTCTTTCATGATTCAGATTGAGCATGAAATTTTAAGCAACTTTCTAATTTACTCCTATTATCAAATTGTCTTCATTCTCTTGGTATCTTTATTTGAAATGCAAGAATGTAAGTTTAAATGCCGGCCCATTTTTGGTGAACAACCTGGGTTGTCCTTGCTGATTGGTGGATAAATTCATCCACCAATAAAAAAGTGCTGTACAGAGTACTGAAACCAAAAAAAAAAGCTTAGATGCCTTCTTTTTTAAATAATGATAGCAAGAGAACGAAGAAAATTTGATAATAGGAGTAAATTAGAAAGTTGCTTAAAATTTCATGCTCAATCTGAATCACGAAATAAATATTTTGGGTACAGTGTCCCTTTAAGCTTTCATGATTCATAAAGGAAATGCAATTTAAAAAACAACTTTTCTATTGACTTATCAAAATTTGTTTTGTTCTTTTTTGTATACTGTGTTAAAAGCTAAACTTAGGTAGGTTTATATGCAAATTTCTAAGCTTTTTTAGGCCGCCTGTTATCTCTGGATTTTGACTGTTTTTACCGCTAGTTCATGTGTGTCATATTAGATAACATTGTGCTCACACCCATGGAGTAACCTAGGAGCCAGCACTGATTGGCTAAAATGCAAGTCTGTCAAAATAAGGGTTGCAGTCTGCAGAGGCTTAAATACAAGTTAAAAAGTATATTAATATAACTGTTGGTTATTCAAAACTGGGGAATGCGTAACAAAAGGTATTATCTATCTTTTTAAACATTCTACAGTAGACTGTCCCTTTAAATGTTAACGATGATGACTTTGCACACCTGTATCAAAACCGCAACACACACTTCAAAACTAAGAAAAAAAATGGTAAGTGGAAAACCGTTTTTGTTTTGTTTGTTTAAAGTTTAGATAAATTCTGAATTAGTGCAACAATCATAACTATTCTACCTATCCATAAAGTATTCTTTCTAGATACAACTGTAAATAAAAGGTAAAAGGGACATAACGCCAAGATTAGCAAAATGGTTTCAAAGAGCATAGAAAAAATCTGTGCCAGTGTGCTATATGTATGCATGTGGCAAAAATTAAGATGGACAGAAAAAGTCAGTTTTTTGGGGTTTTTTTGCAGGCCGCCTCCCTGTATATTTTTGCATAAAAAAAAACACAAAATTCTGCCAGTTCTGCAAATATTTTCCCCTCTGTGTCCCTTTAAATACAGAAATCCAGTGTCTGAAAGACACACAACAAACTTCAGAATGACTTTTTGTTCTGAAACACTTTGGTAATACAGGGCATATCCTCAAACAAATGAGAACAGGCGTGAAAATACTTACATCAAAATTGTTGAGAGCATAGGCTAACTCTCCACCTCCTGGCTGATTAGCACTCTCCTCAGATGAAGTCGCTTGTGCAGCATTTGAGATGCCAGTGACTGCTTGCTGAAGCTGTTTATAGATCAAGTCCCTATTGGCCTTGTATGCTGCTACATCTGGATGCTGTAGACATGCCTGTGAAGCTGTGTAAAGTATAGGGATGTTCTTCTGCAGAATCCCACGGGCTGCAGCCATCTGATCTCTGTGACCCACATCTTTCAGTTCCTACGAAACATTTTTACAAAATGATTGAGGGTTTCTTGTTTAAGTAACTATAGGGGAAAAAGTATGAAACCTAGTAAATATGGTCAGTCCAAATGCATTGCATTTTTGTCATGCTAAGGTAAAATGTCATGCATATTGTTCATATAGCAGCCATTCATTATTAATTGACATGCAGAGTGACTGTGCTTCAGTAATAAAAGTTTTAGTGAATGTAAAAGCTCATGCAACTGCTACTTGAGCCAAGTAAACAGAGAAAAAAAAAAAAACATTTAAGATTGCATCTACTTTGCATTTATATAAAACTACTCTTACCTGCTGACGTTTTACAGTCATTGCATTTAATTTGTCCACTTCAGCCCTTAGTGCTTTGTACTGGATTCCTAAATCTTGCTCAGTGCCAGCATTTCTTAGTTTTACTATTCCTTCTTCAACCTTAAAAAAAATAAACTTATAAGAGACCTAAAAATTTCTAGAGAAAGGAAACTATTTTAGATGTGAAAAAGCAACAACATTAGAGCTTAGCTGTAATTTTAAGAAGCCAACAACAAAATTAGTTGAGCCTGGAGATCTACACTGCCAAGCACAGATGCAGCAATAACCCCATTTATAGCCATTAGTGTTTTGCATCTTCAAACAAGTACTTTCAGTGTATAATCAACTCTAGTATAGGCTATGACCTCAGCAGTAAAAAGTGATTTAAAATAAAAGGCCTTGGGAACATCCAATGAGTATCTTTACTAGCAAATACTAAAAAAGGGTGACGTCACCTGTTTTCAACAACATTGCTCAGACTGGAGAGTTTGCAGATTTCACAAAATGCAAAGGTTTTAAATTAAGTACAAGTCATATAATTGGACATTTATGTTAACAGGCATATATATAAAAAAAAAAAGCTTACATTTAGGAAATAAAGTTGAAAAAAAAAAAAAAAAACCCTGTTTGATTGTTGACTGCCCATCACTTAGTTGTGTTGAATGAAAGTGCACTTAAAGAAAAAACAAAAATGTATAGGTCCAAGAGCTAACCCTCAAAGTAATTCAGCCTATTTGTCTACATTGCAGAAAGCTGTGAAGCTTTAAAAATAAATAAAACCTTTACATGGTATATTTAAAAATGTACAGTAAGCAATGAGATTTTTGTTTTATATATATAAAATATTTAAGCATAGTAAGGAAAACAACTTTGCAACCTACTTTAACCCCTTCATGGCTGGAGCAAATGTTTAATTGATGGTTGCAATTTAGTGCTGAAAATTTAGCATTTTCCAATTCTCAGTGCTGGACATGTACCCTGCAGACATCACAATACAGCTAAATAGCTTTCCCCAATTGTCTTTAACTGCAAAAATAATGCATTTAATACTAAAATAATGACTGTGGCTATCGTTTTCTTCTGCAGACTCAAGCTCCTCCAAATAAGCCAGTGGTTTATGGGGTCTGGCTAGTAGAAAACAAACTAACAATCACAGCAAACACAATGTGAATTGTTTTTTGTAAAAAAAAGTGTTAAGACTTGGCTGACATGTTACTACAACAGAAATGGGTTGTAATTACAAAGGGTTTACTGTCCATTTAACTGCTAAAAGTCCAAATCCCCAGTTACACTTACCACTTTCAGCTGTACAAGTAGTTTATAAACATCAGCCATGTCTGCCAGAATAAGTAACCTAGTCACTGCTGACAACAAAGCACGTGCTGCTCGGACCATGCTTCCACGTTTCACTGAAGAGCAAGGATCATCAGCAAATTCTCCAGAGGAACCTCTCATCAAGTCACCTAAAAAAGATTTTTTTTATAGCAATGAAACTTAACTGCACAGCTGATGTAACTTCATGAACCCCCAAACATTTATTGGTGCACACTGTTCTGTTTGACAGCTTCCTGAGAAACCCACAAAAAGGGACAACTGAGCAATATAAAATGTTTTAAAGAAGGAAAGAAACGTACCGCTTCAAATTAAATACAAGCAATACCCAGGGCTGCAACGATTATTTTATTATTTTCATTATCGATCAGCTGATTATTTTTGTTTAACCCTTTCCTAACAGAGCTAATAAGTCCAAATCGAAACTAATTCTAATGAAAACAAATTGAAAACACGCGATCATTCATGATATTAATGATGAGATTAGTTTGGGGGGGCATAAACTGTTTGAAAAGAGGTAGAACTAGAAAGAGGCCCAGAGGCAGAACTTATCCATTTTCCCCAATGAGATTTTTTTTGTGTGAAAATTTGCAGGTCATTTTTAAATAAAACGAAATTTATGCCTACTTGATAAATTTATTTATTTCCGGATATGGTGACTCCACGGCATCCTCAATTACTGTTGGGAATAGCACTCCTGGCCAGCAGGAGAAGGCAAAGAGCACCACAGCCAAGTTGTTAAGTATCACTCCCTTCCCACAAACCCCAGTCATTCGACCGAAGGTAAATGGAGAAAAAAGGAGTAACACAAGGGGTAGAGGTGCCTGAGGTTTAGTTAAAAAAAAAAAAAAAAAAAACACCTGTCTGAAAATAAAAGGAAGGGGCCGTGGACTCACCATATCCGGAAATAAATTTATCAGGTAAGCATATTTTTTTTCTTTCCTAAGTTATGGCGAGTCCACGGCATCCTCAATTACTGCTGGGAACCAATACCCAAGCTAAAGGACACAGAGGACTAGGGAGGGACAAAACAGGTAGACCCAAACAGAAGGCACCATCGATTGAAGAACCTTTCTTCCAAAAGAAGCCTTAGCCGAGGCAAAAGTATCAAATTTGCACACTTTTTATAAAGAAAACCAAGTTGCAGCCTTGCAAATCTGTTCCACAGAAGCTTAATTTTTGAAAGCCAAAGAAGAAGAGAGACAGCCCTAGTGGAATGAGCAGTAATTCGCTCAGGAGGCTGCAGTCCAGTAGTCTCATAGGCCAAACAAATTATACTTCTCAACCAGAGAGAAAGAAGTAGCAGTAGCTTTCTGACCTTTACGTTTCTCAGAGAAACAAACAGAGCAGAAGATTGGCGAAAATCCTAAGTCTGTAGGTAGAATTTTAGAGCAGGCACAACATCAGTTGTGCAACAAACATTCCTTATGAGAAGAAAGATTAGGAGAGAGAGAAGGAACAACAATTTCCTGATAAATATTTCTATCCGAAACAACTTTAGGAAGGAAACCAAACTTAGTACGAAGAACCACCTTATCGGCATGTGTGTAAGGCGAATCACACTGCAAAGCCGAGAGCTCCGAAATTTTTAGAGCAGAAGAGATAGCAATAAGAAACAAATCCTTCCAAGATAACTTAATATTTATGGAATGCATTGGCTCAAACGGAGCCTGCTGCAGACCTTTAAGAACAAGGTTAAGGCTCCAAGGAGGAGCAACGGACTTGGCCTGATTCTGAACAAGGCCTGAAAAAAAAAAAAAAAAAAGATTGCACATCTGACACATCCGCTAGACGCTTATGTAGCAAAATAGATAAAGCAGAAATTTGACCTTTCAGAATAATGACCAACAAACCCTTCTCCAGACCTTCCTGGAGAAATGATAATCTTAGAAATTCTGACCCTACTCCAAGAGTAGCCCTTGGATTCACACCAATAAAAGATATTTACACCATATTTTATGGTAAATCTTTCTAGTAACAGGCTTGTGAGCCTGAATCATGGTTTCAATGACCGACTCAGAGGTTGAACGCGTTTTATCTAAGCATTGTTTTTCTAAGTAGTCAGCTTCAGAGAAACAAGATTTGGATGACGGAAGGGACCCTGAAGTAGAAGGTCCTTCCTCAAAGGCAGTCTCCAAGGTGGGAGGGACGACATCGCCACTAGGTCTGCATACCAGAACCTGCGAAGCCACGCAGGGGCTATTAGAATCACCAATGCTCTCTCCTGTTTGATTACTCGTGGCAGGAGAGCAAACTGAGGAAACAGGTATGCCAGCCTGAAATCCCAAGGGACCGCCAAAAGCATCTATCAGAGCGGCCTGTGGATCCCTTGACCTTGAACCGTACCTTGGAAGCTTGGCATTCTTGAGAGACGCCATCAGATCCAGTTCCGGCACCCCCCATCTGAGGGTTAAACTGGAGAACACCTCCGGATGGAGTTCCCACTCTCCGGGATGAAAAGTCCGTCTGCTCAGAAAATCCACATCCTAATTGTCCACTTCTGGAATATGGATGGCAGACAGCAATTGTGACCTTCCGCACACTGAATAATCCGAGCCACCTCTTTCATGGCTAAGGAACTCAAGAGTTCCTCCCTGGTGGTTGATGTAAGCCACTGAGGTTATGTTGTCTGACTGGAACCTTATAAACCGGGCTAAATACATGAGGCCAAGCCATCAGCATTGTAAATCACTCAACTCCAAAATGTTTATGGGGAGAACAGACTCATCCTGAGTCCAAAGTCCCTGCGCCAGTGTGCCTTCAACGAGTCCCAGACTGCTCCCCAGCCCAGCAGGCTGGCATCCGTAGTCACAATCACCCAGGAAGGTCTCCAAAAGCATGTTCCCAGAGACAGATGTTCCTGAGAAAGCCACCACGGAAGAGAGTCTCTTGTCGACTGATCTAGATCTATCCTCAGACAGATCCGCATGGTCCCCGTTCCATTGACTGAGCATGCATAACTGCAGAGCTGTCAAATGGAATCGAGCAAAAGGAATGTCGTCCATGGAATCAACCATCAGACCAATTACCCCCATACATTGAGCCACAGATGGCCGATCAGTAGACTGTAGAGAGGGGCAAGAGGAAAGAATTTTTACCTTTCTGACCTCTGTCAGAAATATCTTCATTGATAGGGATTCTATTATGATCCCCAAGAAAACCACCCTAGTAGCTGGAACAAGAGAACTTTTCCAGATTCACTTTCCATGCATGGGAACGTAGAAAAGACGGCAAGATCTCTGTATGAGCTTTTACTTGTTGAAAAGATGGCACCTGAACCAGAATGTTGTCCAGATAGGGCGCCACAGCGATTCCCTGAGCCATGACCACTGCCAAGATAGCCCCCAGAACCTTTAAAAAAATTCTGGGAGCTGTGGCAAGACCGAATGGAAGAGCCAGAAACTGAAAACAGAATTTATGTTTACCTGATAAATTACTTTCTCCAACGGTGTGTCCGGTCCACGGCGTCATCCTTACTTGTGGGATATTCTCTTCCCCAACAGGAAATGGCAAAGAGCCCAGCAAAGCTGGTCACATGATCCCTCCTAGGCTCCGCCTACCCCAGTCATTCGACCGACGTTAAGGAGGAATATTTGCATAGGAGAAACCATATGGTACCGTGGTGACTGTAGTTAAAGAAAATAAATTATCAGACCTGATTAAAAAAACCAGGGCGGGCCGTGGACCGGACACACCGTTGGAGAAAGTAATTTATCAGGTAAACATAAATTCTGTTTTCTCCAACATAGGTGTGTCCGGTCCACGGCGTCATCCTTACTTGTGGGAACCAATACCAAAGCTTTAGGACACGGATGAAGGGAGGGAGCAAATCAGGTCACCTAAATGGAAGGCACCACGGCTTGCAAAACCTTTCTCCCAAAAATAGCCTCAGAAGAAGCAAAAGTATCAAACTTGTAAAATTTGGTAAAAGTGTGCAGTGAAGACCAAGTCGCTGCCCTACATATCTGATCAACAGAAGCCTCGTTCTTGAAGGCCCATG
Source organism: Bombina bombina (assembly GCF_027579735.1). Lineage (NCBI taxonomy): Eukaryota > Metazoa > Chordata > Amphibia > Anura > Bombinatoridae > Bombina > Bombina bombina. The sequence continues at coordinate 913,238,564 of NC_069504.1, read as the reverse complement.
TGGAAGCCACAGCCCTAGTGGAATGAGCTGTGATTCTTTCGGGAGGCTGCCGTCCGGCAGTCTCGTAAGCCAATCTGATGATGCTTTTAATCCAAAAAGAGAGAGAGGTAGAAGTTGCTTTTTGACCTCTCCTTTTACCAGAATAAACAACAAACAAGGAAGATGTTTGTCTAAAATCCTTTGTAGCATCTAAATAGAATTTTAGAGCGCGAACAACATCCAAATTGTGCAACAAACGTTCCTTCTTTGAAACTGGTTTCGGACACAGAGAAGGTACGATAATCTCCTGGTTAATGTTTTTGTTAGAAACAACTTTTGGAAGAAAACCAGGTTTAGTACGTAAAACCACCTTATCTGCATGGAACACCAGATAAGGAGGAGAACACTGCAGAGCAGATAATTCTGAAACTCTTCTAGCAGAAGAAATTGCAACTAAAAACAAAACTTTCCAAGATAATAACTTAATATCAACGGAATGCAAGGGTTCAAACGGAACCCCCTGAAGAACTGAAAGAACTAAATTGAGACTCCAAGGAGGAGTCAAAGGTTTGTAAACAGGCTTAATTCTAACCAGAGCCTGAACAAAGGCTTGAACATCTGGCACAGCGGCCAGCTTTTTGTGAAGTAACACAGACAAGGCAGAAATCTGTCCCTTCAGGGAACTTGCAGATAATCCTTTTTCCAATCCTTCTTGAAGGAAGGATAGAATCCTAGGAATCTTAACCTTGTCCCAAGGGAATCCTTTAGATTCACACCAACAGATATATTTTTTCCAAATTTTGTGGTAAATCTTTCTAGTTACAGGCTTTCTGGCCTGAACAAGAGTATCGATAACAGAATCTGAGAATCCTCGCTTCGATAAGATCAAGCGTTCAATCTCCAAGCAGTCAGCTGGAGTGAAACCAGATTCGGATGTTCGAACGGACCCTGAACAAGAAGGTCTCGTCTCAAAGGTAGCTTCCAAGGAGGAGCCGATGACATATTCACCAGATCTGCGTACCAAGTCCTGCGTGGCCACGCAGGAGCTATCAAGATCACCGACGCCCTCTCCTGATTGATCCTGGCTACCAGCCTGGGGATGAGAGGAAACGGCGGGAACACATAAGCTAGTTTGAAGGTCCAAGGTGCTACTAGTGCATCCACTAGAGCCGCCTTGGGATCCCTGGATCTGGACCCGTAGCAAGGAACTTTGAAGTTCTGACGAGAGGCCATCAGATCCATGTCTGGAATGCCCCACAGCTGAGTGACTTGGGCAAAGATTTCCGGATGGAGTTCCCACTCCCCCGGATGCAATGTCTGACGACTCAGAAAATCCGCTTCCCAATTTTCCACTCCTGGGATGTGGATAGCAGACAGGTGGCAGGAGTGAGACTCCGCCCATAGAATGATTTTGGTCACTTCTTCCATCGCCAGGGAACTCCTTGTTCCCCCCTGATGGTTGATGTACGCAACAGTTGTCATGTTGTCTGATTGAAACCGTATGAACTTGGCCCTCGCTAGCTGAGGCCAAGCCTTGAGAGCATTGAATATCGCTCTCAGTTCCAGAATATTTATCGGTAGAAGAGATTCTTCCCGAGACCAAAGACCCTGAGCTTTCAGGGGTCCCCAGACCGCGCCCCAGCCCATCAGACTGGCGTCGGTCGTGACAATGACCCACTCTGGTCTGCGGAATGTCATCCCTCGTGACAGGTTGTCCAGGGACAGCCACCAACGGAGTGAGTCTCTGGTCCTCTGATTTACTTGTATCTTCGGAGACAAGTCTGTATAGTCCCCATTCCACTGACTGAGCATGCACAGTTGTAATGGTCTTAGATGAATGCGTGCAAAAGGAACTATGTCCATTGCCGCTACCATCAACCCGATCACTTCCATGCACTGAGCTATGGAAGGAAGAGGAACGGAATGGAGTATCCGACAAGAGTCTAGAAGTTTTGTTTTTCTGGCCTCTGTCAGAAAAATCCTCATTTCTAAGGAGTCTATTATTGTTCCCAAGAAGGGAACCCTTGTTGACGGAGATAGAGAACTCTTTTCCACGTTCACTTTCCATCCGTGAGATCTGAGAAAGGCCAGGACAATGTCCGTGTGAGCCTTTGCTTGAGGAAGGGATGACGCTTGAATCAGAATGTCGTCCAAGTAAGGTACTACAGCAATGCCCCTTGGTCTTAGCACAGCTAGAAGGGACCCTAGTACCTTTGTGAAAATCCTTGGAGCAGTGGCTAATCCGAAAGGAAGCGCCACGAACTGGTAATGTTTGTCCAGGAATGCGAACCTCAGGAACCGATGATGTTCCTTGTGGATAGGAATATGTAGATACGCATCCTTTAAATCCACCGTGGTCATGAATTGACCTTCCTGGATGGAAGGAAGAATAGTTCGAATGGTTTCCATCTTGAACGATGGAACCTTGAGAAACTTGTTTAAGATCTTGAGATCTAAGATTGGTCTGAACGTTCCCTCTTTTTTGGGAACTATAAACAGATTGGAGTAGAACCCCATCCCTTGTTCTCTTAATGGAACGGGATGAATCACTCCCATTTTTAACAGGTCTTCTACACAATGTAAGAATGCCTGTCTTTTTATGTGGTCTGAAGACAACTGAGACCTGTGGAACCTCCCCCTTGGGGGAAGTCCCTTTTCTAGCGCCCAAGGATCCAGAACATCTCTTGCCCAAGCCTGAGCGAAGAGAGAGAGTCTGCCCCCCACCAGATCCGGTCCCGGATCGGGGGCCAACATTTCATGCTGTCTTGGTAGCAGTGGCAGGTTTCTTGGCCTGCTTTCCCTTGTTCCAGCCTTGCATTGGTCTCCAAGCTGGCTTGGCTTGAGAAGTATTACCCTCTTGCTTAGAGGACGTAGCACTTTGGGCTGGTCCGTTTCTACGAAAGGGACGAAAATTAGGTTTATTTTTTGCCTTGAAAGGCCGATCCTGAGGAAGGGCGTGGCCCTTACCCCCAGTGATATCCGAGATAATCTCTTTCAAGTCAGGGCCAAACAGCGTTTTCCCCTTGAAAGGAATGTTAAGTAGCTTGTTCTTGGAAGACGCATCAGCCGACCAAGATTTCAACCAAAGCGCTCTGCGCGCCACAATAGCAAACCCAGAATTCTTAGCCGCTAACCTAGCCAATTGCAAAGTGGCGTCTAGGGTGAAAGAATTAGCCAATTTGAGAGCATTGATTCTGTCCTTAATCTCCTCATAAGGAGGAGAATCACTGTCGACCGCCTTTATCAGCTCATCGAACCAGAAACATGCGGCTGTAGCGACAGGGACAATGCATGAAATTGGTTGTAGAAGGTAACCCTGCTGAACAAACATCTTTTTAAGCAAACCTTCTAATTTTTTATCCATAGGATCTTTGAAAGCACAACTATCTTCTATGGGTATAGTGGTGCGTTTGTTTAAAGTGGAAACCGCTCCCTCGACCTTGGGGACTGTCTGCCATAAGTCCTTTCTGGGGTCGACCATAGGAAACAATTTTTTAAATATGGGGGGAGGGACGAAAGGAATACCGGGCCTTTCCCATTCTTTATTAACAATGTCCGCCACCCGCTTGGGTATAGGAAAAGCTTCTGGGAGCCCCGGCACCTCTAGGAACTTGTCCATTTTACATAGTTTCTCTGGGATGACCAACTTGTCACAATCATCCAGAGTGGATAATACCTCCTTAAGCAGAATGCGGAGATGTTCCAACTTAAATTTAAATGCAATCACATCAGGTTCAGCTTGTTGAGAAATGTTCCCTGAATCAGTAATTTCTCCCTCAGACAAAACCTCCCTGGCCCCATCAGACTGAGTTAGGGGCCCTTCAGAAATATTAATATCAGCGTCGTCATGCTCTTCAGTATCTAAAACAGAGCAGTCGCGCTTACGCTGATAAGTGTTCATTTTGGCTAAAATGTTTTTGACAGAATTATCCATTACAGCCGTTAATTGTTGCATAGTAAGGAGTATTGGCGCGCTAGATGTACTAGGGGCCTCCTGAGTGGGCAAGACTCGTGTAGACGAAGGAGGGAATGATGCAGTACCATGCTTACTCCCCTCACTTGAGGAATCATCTTGGGCATCATTGTCATTGTCACATAAATCACATTTATTTAAATGAATAGGAATTCTGGCTTCCCCACATTCAGAACACAGTCTATCTGGTAGTTCAGACATGTTAAACAGGCATAAACTTGATAACAAGTACAAAAAACGTTTTAAAATAAAACCGTTACTGTCACTTTAAATTTTAAACTGAACACACTTTATTACTGCAAATGCGAAAAAACATGAAGGAATTGTTCAAAATTTACCAAATTTTCACCACAGTGTCTTAAAGCCTTAAAAGTATTGCACACCAAATTTGGAAGCTTTAACCCTTAAAATAACGGAACCGGAGCCGTTTTGAACTTTAACCCCTTTACAGTCCCTGGTATCTGCTTTGCTGAGACCCAACCAAGCCCCAAGGGGAATACGATACCAAATGACGCCTTCAGAAAGTCTTTTCTAAGTATCAGAGCTCCTCTCACATGCGACTGCATGCCATGCCTCTCAAAAACAAGTGCGCAACACCGGCGCGAAAATGAGGCTCTGCCTATGCTTTGGGAAAGCCCCTAAAGAATAAGGTGTCTAAAACAGTGCCTGCCGATATTATATCAAAATACCCAGATAAAATGATTCCTCAAGGCTAAATATGTGTTAATAATCAATCGATTTAGCCCAAAAAAAGTCTACAGTCTTAATAAGCCCTTTTTGAAGCCCTTATTTACAATCGTAATAAACATGGCTTACCGGATCCCAGAGGGAAAATGACAGCTTCCAGCATTACATCGTCTTGTTAGAATGTGTCATACCTCAAGCAGCAAGAGACTGCTCACTGTTCCCCCAACTGAAGTTAATTGCTCTCAACAGTCCTGTGTGGAACAGCCATGGATTTTAGTGACGGTTGCTAAAATCATTTTCCTCATACAAACAGAAATCTTCATCTCTTTTCTGTTTCTGAGTAAATAGTACATACCAGCACTATTTCAAAATAACAAACTCTTGATTGAATAATAAAAACTACAGTTAAACACTAAAAAACTCTAAGCCATCTCCGTGGAGATGTTGCCTGTACAACGGCAAAGAGAATGACTGGGGTAGGCGGAGCCTAGGAGGGATCATGTGACCAGCTTTGCTGGGCTCTTTGCCATTTCCTGTTGGGGAAGAGAATATCCCACAAGTAAGGATGACGCCGTGGACCGGACACACCTATGTTGGAGAAAGTGTGTCTAAAGGCAAATCTCAGAAATTTGTGATAATCCCTGTGAATGGTAACATGAAGGTACGCATCCTTCAGGTCTATGGTCGTCATGAACTAAAGGAAGAATGGAACAAATAGTTTCCCATCTTGAAGGATGGTACTCTGAGAATTTTGTTGAGATACTTAAAGTCTAAAATAGGTTGGAACCACGAACCGATTGGAATAGAAGCCTAGTCCCTGTTCCTGGACTGGAACTGTTACTCCCAGGGAGAAGAGATCCTGCTTACATTTCAAGAACGCCTCTCTTTTTATCTTGTCTGCAGATAACCTTGAGAGGTGGAACCTGCCCCTGGGAGGAAAAGTTTTGAATTCCAATTTGTAACCCTGAGATACTATGTCCACAACCCAGGGATCTGGGACATCTCGTACCCATGCTTGGTAAAAAAAGAGAAAGTCTGCCTCCACTTGATCTGCTCCCGGTTCGGGGGCAACCCCTTCATACTGATTTAGAGTCAGCGGCAAGCTTCTTTGATTGCTTCCCCTTGTTCCAAGACTGACTGGGTTTCCAAGAAGGCTTGAGTTCCTGCTTGGCAGGGGAAGGGGAAGACTTACCCCTGAAGTTACAAAAGGAACAAAAAAAAAAAAAAAAAAAAAAAAAACAACTTACTTTGACGTCCTTTCAGTCAATTCTTCTTATCTTGAAGAAAAGACCCTTTTTACCACCCGTGAGATCAGAAATAATTTATGTCAGGCCCAAACAAGGTCTTACCCTTGTAAGGAATCTCCAAAAGCTTGGACTTGGAAACATCCACTGACCAAGAGTTCAGCCACAAAGCTCTGCATGCTTATACAGCAAAATCAGAGATTTTTGGCTCCCAATGTAACATAAAAAATAATATACAATGGTAATTAACCAGCTATAAGATTAGGAAAAATTTTTTTATCTAGTCTGCTCTTAAAATAATAGAGGTTGAATCTGGTACATATAATTTATAAAAAATATAAAAAAATAATTTTTAAATAGTCAAAAGCGCTAAGGACTATATATCAATAACAGGACAAAGCCTTACACATTTATCTATACAGTAAATATAATCAGCAATAGCAAGTGATGCACCAATAATTGTGCAAACAAATAATAGTGCACATCAATTCAAATAACTCCTAGAAATCTAGGGCAAGGTGTAAATAAGTTCGCCACTATAGCATGCAAAGCATAATCCCAAAAGCACCTGATTAAATATAAACCATCCAAATGATGACGCCTATTATTTCTGGGTTGCATATAAGCCAGGAGTGGTTTTAAATTTATACGGTCCTGAAAAGGGGAAAAGTTAAAAATGTCTGTAGACACCCTTTAGGCTAAGGGCATAACCATAAAACACAATACCCTGTGCAGGAGCTCATTTGAGTGAAGCAGCTGGTGCTGTACACAGAACTACTAATTACAAACCAACTAATCGATAGATATGTTGACAACTATTTTCATAATCGATTAGTTGTTGCAGATCTAGAAATAACATTTTACGCATTTAACAAAGCTTCATATATATTCCTTTTCAAATAAGAATCGTATCTTCTAAATTAGTGAAAATACAGAAGCCCTTAATCTACATAGGTATGATTTTCAACAAAGGATACCAAGAAAATTAAAACAATTAGATAATGGAAGTAATTTAGCAAATTATTTAAAATGAAATGTTCTGAGTCACAAAAGTTTATCTTTTACATTATTGCCCCTTAAAAACAACTATATTTTTTAGTAAAACCAATATTACCTAACTCATAACACGAAAGGTGCTGGAATGAGGTTTTTATTTTACTAACAGTTGACTATTTTTCACATAAGACCTTCCCTTACAAGAGCAGAGAGTCAAACTTTACTCTTTCAATTTAGATTGAAATTGGTTAAATTTCTGCACTTTTATGTAATTGAGGATTTTAATCTCATGCTTTTATCTCCACCATCATATATATTTTTTGAGAATAGGAAGTGTGCTTCGGATGCACTTGACCGTTACATACTGCACCTCCACTGGAAGCCGTTTGCGGAGCTACTTTATGTAACAAGTATCAATTACTATCCATTTAGGGATACTATGTCTCTTAAAAAGGTAGAAGTATAAAATTGTTATTTACTGCAGACTTTTCTTTTTTTAAAATGTATTAGTTTACTTAAAAGGGACAGTAAAGTCAAAATTAAAAACATTCATAATTAAAATAGAAAACAACTTTCCAATTTAATTATGTTACCAGTTTGTTTAGTTTTCTTGCTAGCCATTGTTAAAGGGTCACGCAAATCAAAATGAGACTCCGGATTCAGATAGAGCATGCAATTTTAAACAACTTTGCAATTTGCTTCCATTAATAAAATGTGCACAATCTTTTTATAGTTACAATTTTTGAGTCTTCAGCTCCTACTGAACATGTGCAAGAATTCACAGAATATACATATATGCATTTGTGATTGGCTGATGGCTGTTAGGTGATACAGGGGGAGTGGAAATAGAGAACTCAAATTTGTCATAAAAAAAAAATAAAAAAATTTATGCTTACCTGATAAATTTATTTCTCTTGTGATGTATCGAGTCCACGGATTCATCCTTACTTGTGGGATATTCTCCTCCCCTACAGGAAGTGGCAGAGAGCACCCACAGCAGAACTGCCTATATAGCTCCCCCCTTAGCTCCACCCCCCAGTCATTCAACCGAAGGGTAGGAAGAAAAAGGAGAAACTATAGGGTGCAGTGGTGACTGAAAGTTTAAAAAAAAAAAAAAAAAAATTATATATATATATATATATATATATATATATATATATATATATATATATATATATTTTATTATAATATATATACATATATACATACACCTGTCTTAACAGGACGGGCCGTGAACTCGATACATCAAAAGAGAAATACATTTATCAGGTAAGCTGCACAAATTCTGCAAAACAGTGTAAAAAAGCAGTAAACATAACATTTTTACAGTAGTATCATATAGCCTTAGTAACTTTGCACAGCTATGCAAATAAACAATTAACCCCTTAATGGCAAAACCGGATTGAAAAAACATCAAAACCAGTAAAAAAGACTTTCAGCACTTTGCCACAGTTCTGCTGTGGCTCCTACCTGCCCATTTAGAACAATTTGTGGGGGAAAAAACTTCTTTTACAGCCCTCAAACACGGCAGGAACCTCTGGAGAAGCAGTTAGAAGTCTCAGAGGAAAAGAAACTGCACAACTGAGGCACGAAAATAGGCCCCTCCCACCTCACTCAATGTTTTGAGGCCTAACAGACAAACACTAGAGTGTCTCTAAATTAACCATGTGGGTTAGAAAACTCAAAAACAAGCCACAATGACCCCTTTAGTCCCTTCAAAAAAACATAATTGCATCATTCACTGAATAAACAAAAACGTTTTTACCAAACAGTGTCACCAGTAACTAATGAGCCCTTCATGCAAGCTGAAATTCCTATCCAAGTGTCTGAATACAGCTTACCCTTCCCTCATGGGGATATTGCCAGCCTTTTCTAGAAATAACAGTCTGTCTAGAAAAAAATAGACTGAACATACCTTAATGCAGTTTAGCTTGCAAACTGTTCCCCCAACTGAAGTTTTCCTGTACTCTTAAGCCCTTGTGAGAACAGCAGTGGATCTTAGTTACAAAATGCTAAGATCATCCTCCTTGCAGAAATCTTCATCCCTTTTCTGCCAGAGAATAAATAGTACACACCGGTACCATTTAAAAATAAACTTTTGCTTGAGAAAATAAAAACCTAACATTTTTGTCACCACACTCCTCTTTGCCCTTCCTAGCAGTTAAGCAGGCATAGAGAATGACTGGGGGTGGAGCTATATAGGCAGTTCTGCTGTGGGTGCTCTCTCTGCCACTTCCTGTAGGGGAGGAGAATATCCCACAAGTAAGGATGAATCCGTGGACTCGATGCATCTTACAAGAGAAATCTAATACTCAGACTAAGTGCTATTGCATTGCCTTTTTATTGTGCATTTGTCGATTATGCAAATCTTCTCTATTTACTGGTCTTTTAAAAAGGGATAAAAAAGGACAAATTAAACTTTCATGATTCTGATAGGGCATGTCATTTTTTTTTTTTATGCCAACAATGCCACAGATTTAACAATGGAGCAATCAAAACAGTATTGTATAACAAATACAAGAAATAAAGAAACCAATGTTGCAGTAAATGTGTCCATTCATCCTTATTTGTACATACATGCTTCATAAGAATGGGACTATCCACAATATACCGTTTATCATTTCTATTTACTTCAAATTTTTGTGAAACACTGTTGGAGTTTTTAACTTAATATTTGAGAGGAGAAAAAAAAAAAAAAAAAAAAAAAACCACAAAAAAGAAAAATAAAGAAAGAAAACACCAACAAAAACAACAAGAAAGAGGGGGGAGAGAGAAAGGAAAAAAAAAAAAAAAAAAAAATTCTCTCCTCCTCCCCCCACTACCAGGCGCCCAATTGCACTATTTCAGAGCTTTGAAATGGAGTTATCATATATTCCGCTTCTGCCAGAGAAAAACTTTTAATGAATTTAGACCATTTGCTAAAAAAAACTGCAATTTCTTGCTCTGAGTTCAGATCTGTAGCAAGTTGTTCGATCCAATATTGTTTTTTAAGGTAGTTCTTTACTTCATTTGTTGTGGGTATAAATCTGGTTTTCCATTTTTTAAAAATCAAATTCCTCGCAGCTAAGATGACTAGGTTCACTAATTTGGCATCTCTGAAGTCTTCCTTATTTCTTGACAGAAAGACTATGGTTAGTAGATTAAATTTAAACAAATCGGTTTTCACCCTTTTTAATAACCAGTATTCTAATCTATACCAGAATTGTTTGATTTTGGGGCATGACCATGCCATGTGTATTAAATCTGCGGCCAACATGCTACATTTTGGACATATATTGAATTCCTTATTGTTCCATCTGTGAGCCTTGTCTGGTGTATAATATATTTGATATAGGATCTTTATGTGGGACTCTCTCCAAGTTTCAGAAATAGTGGAGTTATGGAGGAGTGTCAGGGATCTCGTGATGTGTACTTCCTTATCTATGCTCATAGATAATTGATCTGACCATTTTTGAGCTAATTTCTCTACATTACTGCCGCCTTCCTTAGAGTTAAGGTAGGTATACCATGGGGATATAGAACATTGACCTGCCTTAATCAGGATTGGCCATGATTCCAATTTCCCCCAGGACCATTTCCAACTAAATTGGGCTCGTAGTTGGCTAGTATAATGCCTGGCTTGCAAGTAAGCAAAGAAGTCTTGGTTGTCAAGATTGAATTCCAGTTTCAATTCTTGGAAAGTTTTGATAGTTCCTGAGTCTGAATGGTATAGCTGTGTGATGCATTTAAGCCCTTGTTCCTGCCATCTCTTCAAGTGAGGAGCTTGAGAGCCCTCTTGAAATTCTGGGTTCCCTATAAAGGTTTGGTATCTAGGGATATTCGTGTTTATTCCCATTAGTGCTCCAATCTTTTTCCATGCCTGTATTATTATGTATATAGTTTTAAGGGTCTTCACCTGTTTAGGAATTAGATGAGCAGGTGTATGTAGTAATGATATTGGTTTTAGAGGATAAATTATGCTGTTCTCTAACCTATTGTCCGTAAAATAGTCGGCTTCTGCTATCCAGTCTGCCGCAATTCGACCTAGGAAAACTAGATTATAGAAATATAGATTAGGAAGGGCTAGTCCCGCAAATTGTTTTGCTAGATATAATCTCTGCAGCGAGATTCTAGGTTTCCTTGTCTGCCATATGAATTTGCGAAGCGCCTTATTGAATTTCTTAATGTCTTGTGCTTTTATGAACAATGGAAGATTCTGTAGAATGTATGTTATCTTCGGTAGGATTACCATTTTGTATAGGGCAGTACGACCCGAAAGGGAAAGAGGCAATTTCTGCCAGTCTCTCATTAATGTAATTGCATTTGCAATCGTTGGGGTTATGTTTAGGGAGTACCACTCTTGAGGATTGGATGAAACTATAATCCCTAGGTATCTAAATGAATCTATAACTGTTTTAAATGGGTTGTTTATTTGAGAGGTATCAGTCTTTCTTAACCAGAGCAATTCTGTCTTTTGTTTATTCATTCTATACCCTGCAAAATATCCGAAATGTTCAATTATGTTAAGTACTATTGGAATATTCTTGGCAGTGTTGGAAACATATACTAGCAGATCGTCCGCATATAGAGCCACTTTCAGTTCTTTGTTGTAAATTTTAATTCCTTCAATATGTTTTCTGATTTTTATAGCTAGGGGTTCGATCGCCAAGTCAAACAGGAGTGGCGAAAGCGGGCATCCCTGCCTCGTGCCTTGCCCTAGTCGAATGCTCTTAGACTCCTGCCCATGCATTACTAGTATAGATGATGCCTGGGAGCATAGATTGTTAACTAAATTTAAGAATTTCTCTTGAAATCCATATTGTTTCAATGTATTTAAGATATGGTCATGGCTGACACGGTCAAACGCCTTCTCAGCATCGATTGCTATTACCGCTGCATCGCGATTCTGACCGGGCTTGCCTTCACTATTTTTAAAATAATCAATGGATAAGAGCAGTTGTCTAATTTTAGATGAGGAACTTCTTTTAAGAAGAAAACCTACTTGATCGCTGTGAATCACCTCAGATAAGCCTTTTTGCATTCTTTTGGCCAAAATTGAAGCAAATATCTTATAGTCCGTGTTCAACAATGCGATAGGTCTATAAGATTCTCTGCAATGTGGATCTTTCCCTGCTTTAGGTATAAGGATGGTATGCGATGCTAAAAAACTGGGGGGTATTTGGCTATTCTGTTGAAACAGGTGGTTATAAAGGATAGTTAATTGAGGAACAATTACTTTGTCCAAACTTTTGTAAAATTCGTTTGGCAAAGCGTCAGGACCTGGCGCTTTTTCACCTTTCAGAGCTTGAATTACCTGCATTACCTCTAATTCTGTTATTGGAGCGTTCAATGTCAAATTAAAATCAGGAGAGATTTTTGTAATATTAATGTCTTCCCAGAAACTTTCCCTCATATTTATGTTGACTGGGTCAGGCGCGTATATAGGGCATGTCATTTTTAACAACTTGCTAATTTACCTTTATAATTAAATTTGCTTTGTTCTCTTGTTATTCTTAGTTGAAGGCAAATACTAGGTAGGCTCATATGCCAATTTCTAAGCCCTTGAAGGTCGCCTCTTATTTGAATACATTTGACAGTTTTCACAGCTAGAGGGTGTTAGTTCATGTGTTTCATATAGATAACACTGCTCATGCACGTGGAGTTATTTAACCCTTTAACGCCGTTAGGACATATGTCCAAATTTTGCTGGGGTTTAGCACCGAAGGACGAAATACGTCCTAACCGCTTGGCTTTCCTGAAGCCACTGGCGCTTCCCTGATGGGATCGCGGTCTGGAGGGCGTGCCTAGCTTCATAGGGACGCCCCCTGACGCGATCCCAATATTGAAATCTTGTGATCACGTGCACGATCGCGAGATTTCAATTTGTTTATATCGGAGCAGTTGTTCCGATGAAGACACGTTAACCCCAGCACGAAAGGGTTAAGAGTCAGCACTAATTTTCTGAAATGCATGTTTGTCAAAAGATCTGAGAAAGGGAGGCAGTCAGCAGAAGCTTAGATACAAGGTAATTACAGAGGTAAAAAGTATATTTCTATAACAATGTCGGTTATGTAAAAATGGGGAATTGTAAATAAAGGGATTATCTATCTTTTTAAACAATACCATTTAAGTTTATTATCCCTTTAAATAGTAATCCTAGGTGAGCTCAGGAGCGTGCATGTGTCCGTACCCATCTGTCAAGTGTTTGGAACAAGGTTTAAAACAATGTTATGCATAAATGCAAACACTACTGCCAGATGGCTAAAGATGTGTGCACATTCCTGAGCTCACCTTGGATTACTTTTTAACAAAGGATAATAAGAGAACTAAGCAAAATTGATAACCAAAATCATTTAGAAAGTTGTTCAAAAGGTATGCTCTATCCAATCCATTTAAGTTTAATTTTAAAGTTACTGTCCTTTTTTACCAACCCTCCTTTTTATGATCACTTTGCTTCATTGTTGCATTATCAGTTATAAAACATTATGGGAATTATGTTAGTAAGAATATTCCAATTGCACTATGGATGTTTCCTTTAAGACACAATGAGTCCACAAATCAGCAATTACTGTTGGGAATATCACTCCTGGCAAGCAGGAGGCGGCAAAGAGCACCACAGCAAAGCAGGTAAGTATCACTTCCCTTCCCACAACCCCAAGTCATTCTCTTTGCCTTAGGTGCAAGGAGGTTGTGAAATGTTTTGGTGTCTGTTAAAGATTCTTCTATCAAGATTTTATTATTTTGAAAGCCTGAACAGGTTTGCTCTGTCCTTCCCTTTCAACTGGGTTTAGCTGTATTCCACGTTAGTCTCTTCAGTAGGGCTGTTGTAGCTTTAAAGCCGTTAGGAACTTGTGGGGTGGGCCTCACTGCATTTTCCTGACAATTTTTGCTGCCCTTCTATAGTATGCCAGAGTAGACTTACTCTGTTCATCCTTTCTTTCACAGGACTCTGTGGTGCTGTCTCCCTGTCGGACAGGCAAGGGTGCAAGTAAGTGCCGTTTTTATTTCTTAATCTTAATTATTTATTTCTTAATAATTCTTAATGTTTCTGGCACTTAAGATTTTATTCTGCATCCTACACTGGGACAAATTATCTTCCTGTGGTAAGGATGAGGTAGGCAGGGCACTGTGTGTGGGCTTAATCCTAGAGAGGTTTGTTAATGTAAGGGATGTCTTACTTGCAAACGGTTAGGGTTTAAACGTTTTATTGGTGGCTCAGTCAGAATCCTGCATTTTTAGGGGGTTTTCCGTTATGGTGGTTAACGGAATATTTTCTGTTTATGTGTCTTACACTTGAGACTGGCCCGTGTTCCTATAGGGACGTCATAGGGGGCGAGCTCCTCCACAGACGCAGCGCATGCTTTTTGGCGCTCTTTTTTTCTTCTTGTTCCAACTACAAGGAGATTCTACACTGTGTCCTATTACTCGCTTGGCCCGTTTGCTCCAGAGACATCCGAATCAAATCATTGGTCTAAAGGAGGTCAAGTAGGCGCTGAAGCATAGTGCTGTGGTGTAGGGGTGCCTAAGGGGGTTTGTAAATTTTTGGGGGGGATCTGCAGTAATTTCCGTTGTAACATAATTGCGGGCAATGTTTTTCTAACTTGACAGGAATCTTAAAGAGACAGTTCAGTTTTATTGAAATTAAGTGTGTGTGCATTCATTCATTGCAATAACTAATAACTTTGTTTGAATGCCCAAGTGGAACCACCATTGCCTGTTTCTAGTTTGTGTGTAGAAATAACTTTATTGTACAAAGATAGATTGTTTGATTCTAAGCCACCATTCTCTCAAGTGGATGTTGTCAACGCTATGCCACAGCCCTCGCCACATGTGTCCCAAACTGTGCCATCGTCTCATGCAGTGCTCTCAGCTTCCTCACTATCTCCTGGTGGGGTATTTCTGAAAGCTGAAAAATTGCAGCCCAGGTTTCCTCAGTGGTAACTGAGGCGCTAGAGGCCATCCCTATGTTGCAAGGGAGGCGTAACAATGAAGATTTTGGATTTAGACAGTAAGGTATCTTATCCAACTCAGGCTATCCAGGTTGCTCCTTCCCATAAGTCGGAAGAGTAGGATACTTTGGTAGCCTCCGAGGTTGAAATCTCTGATTCGGATAGTGTAATTCCTTCTTCTGATGCTGAAGTGGTTTCCTTCAGATTCAAGCTTGAGCACCTCCGTATTTTGCTAAAGGAGGTTTTAGCTTGGATGACTGATACGCCTATCGTTGTCAACCATAAAAAAATCTAGTAAATTAGATACTTTGATGTTCCCTCTCCTGGGGAGCTGTTTGCAGTGCCAGACAGTGCCACAGAGATTATTACCCGGGAGTGGGAGAGACCAGGAATTCCTTTTTCCCCTTCCCCTATCTTTAGAAAGATGTTCCCGGTCGCAGACTTCATCAAGGAGTCATGGCAGATGGTCCCAAAGGTGGAAGGGGCGATTTCTACTTTGGCTAAAAGAACTACTATCCCTATAGAGGATAGTTGCTCTTTCAAGGATCCTATGGATAAAAAGCTAGAGGCTTTTTAAAGAAGATGTATTCTTAACAGGGGTTACCAAAGGCAACCAGCGATGTGCATTGCTACAGTAACCAGTGCGGCAGAATATTGGTTTGATGCTTTGAGTCCTTGCAAGCTGAAACCTCTTTGCAGGAGATTCAAAATAGGATAAAGACTCTAAAGTTAGCCAATTCCTTTATTACTGATGCTTCTTTGAAGGTCATTAAGTTGGGGGTTAAAATATCTGGCTTTGCAATCTTAGCATGTAGAGCGTTATGGCTTAAATCTTGGTCTGCTGATGTTTCTTCTAAATCTAAGCTTTTGGCAATCCCTTACAAGGGAAAGACCTTGTTCGGGCCGGCTTTGGCAGAAATTCTGTCCGATATCACAGGTGGTAAAGGATCTTATCTGCCTCAAGACAAGAAGAACAAATTGAAGGGACGTCAAAATAATTTTCGTTCTTTTCTTAACTTCAGAGGTATACCTTCCCCTACCTCTACCAAGCAGGATCAATCCAAACCCTCTTGGAAGCCTGGTCTGTCTTGATACAGGGGGAAGCAATCCAAGAAGCCTGCAGCCGACTAAGTCAGCATGGAGGGTTTGCCCCTGATCCGTGATCAGATAAAGTGGGGGGCAGACTCACTCAGATTGCACAAGCTTGGAAACAAGATGTCCCAGACCCGTGGGCAGTGGACATAGTTTCCAAGGGGTAAAAGTTAAAGTTCAAATCCTTTCCTCCCAGGGGCAGGTTCCACCTCTCAAGATTATCTGTAGATCAGATTAAAAAAAAAAAAAAAAAGAGAGGCGTTCTTGAAATGTGTACAGAACCTTTCCCTTCTGGGAGAGATAGTGCCTGTTCAGTCAGAAATAGGGTTTCGGGGTTTTACTCAAACCCGTTTGTAGTTCCCAAAAAAGGAGGGAACTTTCAGGCCTATTCTAGATCTAAAGCTACTAAACAAATTCCTCAGAGTGCCGTCCTTCAAGATGGAGACTAGCCGCTCCATTCTTCCTCTGATTCAAGTAGGTCAATTAACGACTACCATAGACCTTAAAGATGCGTACCTGCACGTTCCCATTCACAGGGATCATCACAAATATCTGAGGTTTGCCTATCTAGACAAACTTTTTCAATTTGTAGCGCTTCCATTTGGCCTTGCCACAGCTCCCAGAATTTTCTTAAAGGTCCTGGGAGCTCTATTGGTATTAATTCGGTCTCTGGGAATTGCAGTGGAGCCTTATCTGGATGACATTCTGGTTCAGGCGCCATCCTTTCAACTAGCAGAATCTCATCTTGTTGGCATTTCTTCGTTCCCACGGTTGAAAGATCAATTTGTAGAAAATGTATCTTGTCCCGACAAGAGTGACCTTCTTAGGAACCATTATAGATTCTCTATGAAAATATTTCTGACGGTCAGAAGAGCCAAAATTCTGTCCACTTGCCCGCCCCTACAGTCGGCGACTTGACCATCAGTGGCCCAATGCATGGAGGTAATGGGGTTGATGAAGGCTTCCATGGACATAGTTCCGTTTGCTCGGTTCCATTTGAGACCTCTGCAGCTATACACGCTTGTTCAGTGGAACGGGATTATTCAGATCTATTTTAGAGAATAGTCCTGGATTAATCTACAAGGGACTCCCTACCGTGGTGGATGTCCCAGAGGACGTGTTTCCAGAGACCGTCTTAGGTAATTGTGACCACGGATGCCAGCTTGCTGGGTTGGGGAGCAGTCTGGGACTCTAAGGCGCAGGGACGTTAGTCTCAGGAGGAATCTGCTCTCCCCATAAACATTCTGGAGTTGAGAGCGATCTTCAATGCCTTGATGGCTTGGCCTCAGCTTGGTCCATCAGGTTCCAGACAGACAACATAACCTTAGTGGCCTACATCAACCACCAAGGGGGAACCAGAGTTCCTTAGCCATGAAGGAGGTGGCACGGATCATTCAGAGGGCGGAGGCTCACAATTGTTGTCTGCCATCCACATTCCAGGAGTGGACAATTGGGAAGCGGATTTCCTGTACAGACAGACTTTTCATCCTGGGGAGTGGGAGCTCCATCTGGAAGTGTTTTCCAGGTTATCAAATGGGGATTACCAGAATTGGATCCGATAGCGTCTCGTCAGAACTTCAAGCTCCCAAAGTACGGCTCGAGGTCGAGAGATACTCAAGCCTTTCTGATAGATGCTCTGGCAGTTCCTTGGAACTTTAGGTTAGCATCTCTTTCCTCTGTTTGCTCTCCTTCCGCGAGTCATCACTTGGATCATGGAGGAGAAAGCATCAGTGATTCTAATAGCTCCTGCGTGGCTTTGCAGGATCTGGTAAGCAGATCTAGTAGAGATGTCCTCTCTGCCTCCATGGAGACTACCTGTGAGGAAGGACCTTCTGCTTCAGGGCCCTTTCCTTCATCCAAATCTCACTTCTCTGAAGCTGACTGTTTGGAGATTGAATGCTTGATTTTAGCTAAGCCCGGGGTTTCAGAATTGGTCATTGAGACCACGATTTAGGCTTGTAAGGCTGTCACTAGAATAATTTACCATAAGATATGGCGTAAATATCTTTTTTGGTGCGAGTCTAAAGGATACTCTTGGAGTAAGATCAGGATCCCTAGGATCTTGTCTTTTCTCCAGGAAGGCCTTGAGAAGAGGTTATCTGTCAGTACACTCAAGGGTCCAATTTCTGCTCTATCCATTTTGCTGCACAAGCGTCTGGCAGATGTGCCAGATGTACAATCATTTTGTCAGGCCCTGGTCAGAATCAGGCCTGTGTTTAAATCAGTTGCTCCACCTTGGAGCCTTAACCATGTTCTTAAAGTTTTACAACAGGCTCAGTTTGAGCCTATGCATTCCATAGAAATTAAGTTATCTTGGAAGCTTTTGTTTCTTACTGCTATTTCTTCTGCTTGGAGGGTTTCCGAACTATCAACTTTGCAGTGTGATTCTCATTACCTCATATTTCATTCAGATAAGGCAGTTCTCCGTACCAAGTTTGGTTTTCTTCCTAAGGTTGTTTTGGACAAACAATCAATCAGGAAATTGCTGTTCCTTCTCTCTGTCCTAATCCTTCTCATAAAGAACGTTTGTTGCACAACTTAGACGTTGTGCAAGCTCTTAAATTCTATCTGCAGGCTATTGTTGGTTTGTTTTTCTGGTAAACGTAAGGGTCAGAAAGCTACTGCCACTTCTCTTTCTCTCTGGTTGATAAGTATTATTAGTTTGGCTTATGAGACTGCTGGACAGCAGCCTCCTGAGAGAATTATAGCTCATTCCACTAGGGCGGTGTCTTCTTCTTGGGCCTTCAAGAATGAGGCCTCTGTAGAACTGATTTGTAAGGCTGCAACTTGGTCTTCGTTGCACACTTTCTAAATTCCATAAAATTTGATACTTTTGCCTCGGCTGAGGCTTCTTTTGGGAGAAAGGTTCTGCAACCTGTGGTGCCTTCTCTTTAGGTTTCCTGTCTTGCCCTCCATTATCTGTGTCCTCTAGCTTGGGTATTGATTCCCAACAGTAATTGCTGATCCGTGGACACTGTGTCTTAAGAAATAAAACAAAATTTATGCTTACCTGATAAATTTATTTCTTGACACCGAGTCCACTGCCCTCCCTGTTTTAAGACTTTTTTTATATATATATATAATATATATATATATATAATATATATATATATATAATATATATATATATAATATATAATATATATATATATATATAATTAATATATATATATATATAAAATATATAATATATATATAAAATATATATATATATATATATATATATATATATATATATATATATATATATATATATATATATATATATATATATATATATATATATATATATATATATATATATATATATATATATATATATATATATATATATATATAAACCCCAGGCACCTCTGCGCCTTGTGTTACTTCCTCTCTCTCTCCTTTTTCCTTCGGTCGAATGACTGGGGGTTGTGGGAAGGGAATACTTAAAAGCTTTGCTGATCTGTGGACTCACCGTGTCAAGAAAGAAATACAATTTATCAGGTAAGCATACATTTCGTTTTTCAGGATATACACCAAATAGTTTTATTGCCAAGATTACTCTCTCTATTCATTTACATTATTTTGTAAAACAGTTTTAAAATATATAGATCTATATCTCTATATCTATTTTATAGCACACCCAGAAAGTGAAACCGCAATAACAAATATTTACCCTGTTTACGAACATCTTCTACTGCTGCAACAAGCTCTTCTTTGAGGAACTGACTTTCCTTCGCAATCTTGTCTCCTTTCTCTAAGAAATTTTGGGTTGCTTGTTCAACAGATGCAGCCAAAACATGAGCTTTCTTAGAACGGCCTTTCTTCTTATTGGACGGGCCTTTGTTACTTGAGTTTACCAAGGTTGTCACCTAGATAAAAACAAAAAGCACACTTCAAATTACCAGAGTGTAGCAGTTTAACAAAATAGTATTTTAAAAGAGACAGTAAACATTGTGCTGAAATATGTAGAAGGATAGCCATACAGCACATAAAAAAAAAAAAAGTTAGTTAAATAATAGCTTTATACCTCCAAACGTTTACTCACTCTTCATATAGGTGCTTCAGCTCATAGGTGCCGATAGTGGAAGCACCCTACATTTAGCTGAACAGCAATATAGTACACTCTGTGATAAGACAGCAGGTCCATTGATGCAGTTTTAAAAAAAATAAAAGATTACGCTATAGTTTAATTTCTCACTCAAAACATAGAAACTCCTAGTTTTAATGGTCTGCTAATGGAAACGTATCCTGTGTGTTACTTCCCCCACCGAGAGAAGTAATTACTACACCATCTCTCATTCAACAATGTTTTATTTTTAGTTTTTTAAGGGGGGAGCACAGTGCTCTTACAGGAACAGAAGTAGTCTTCTATATAAGCATTGTATGGTATAAACTCAATAAGCAAACATATTGCAAAAGGTCTGCAAACAAAACACGTGTTTTAAAACCAACTGTTTTGTTGGCAACATTTCCTTGGTTTTGCAACCAAACAGCAAACCCTTATTTCCTGCTAAGGACAATTAAAAAATAAAAATAAAAGACAGTAAGCAAAGTTTAGATTTTAAAATAAAATGTTTATACAACTTTACAATAAATAAAAAGAGAGAAGCGTTCAACCTGGGAACGAACAATAGCATAATAGCTTGTTCTATGGCTAGTTACCACCCAAGAAGCAGCCTCTTTTTGCTCAACATGTGCCTTTCACAGAAAATAACTTATCAGTCTGACCCTGACTTCACATGACACATGTTGAGCAAATAGAGGCTGCTTCTTGGGTGGTAACTAGCCATAGAACAAGCTATTATGCTATAGTTCGTTCTCAGGTTGAGAGCTTCTCTCTTTTTATTTATGCAAGTTATGAGACTTAGGGAAGTCTCCTTAAGTGTGATGCGGGAATCCAGACGTGGACCTGTTGCTCAGTGTGCCTAGAAGGATATGGCTGCACCTCACTGACTATGCCCACAATAGGCCGAAACGTACGTCTCTGGTTTTGCCGTTTCTCTCGTTCAGCGAGGGATTGCCTGGTATTTCGGGGCTGGACAGTACTGTGAAGTCAGGATCAGACTGGTATGCTTCAGGAAAGTTCTTCTCACATGCTGAGCAAAAAGAGGCTGCTTCTTGGGTGGTAACTAGTCATAGAACAAGACTATTATGCTATTGTTCGTTCTCAGGTTGAGCGCGTCTCTCATTTTATTTATGCAAACTTTACAATAAAGTTATCCCCTTTTCATAAAAGTTAGCTGTTAAAAATGTGTGGATTTTCTAATTCTCTGAACTTTAATTGCACACACAATGACTAACCCCTGCTACACTACCTGACTTTAGCAGATAACTGCAAAACAATGCACTTCATAGGAAAAATTATGATCATAGCTAGCCATGTTGTCTGCAGACAAGACCATCTGCCTACTGAAAAACCGATGCAAACAAGATGCTAATTTGTTTTAAAACATTTAGGACTTTACAGTACCTTAAAGGGACAGTGTAAATAAATTTTCATGTAACTGCATGTATGCACTACTATAAAGAAGAATATGTAGGTAGGTAGTGATACAACAAGGATATCCGATTTCCCTACAAGTTTAACTCATTTTGATGGGTTTGTGGTTTCAAAAAACAAAACCCTACAGGAGCTGTGTCTCATTCATTTTATAGCCTGCAGCTGGTATAACAAGTCACAGAAAACACATTGAAGGGACAGTCTAGGCCAAAATAAACTTTCATAATTCAGATAGAGCATGTAATTTTAAACAATTTTCCAATTTACTTTTATCACCAATTTTGCTTTGTTCTCTTGGTATTCTTAGTTGAAAGCTTAAACTAGGAGTTTCATATGCTAATTTCTTAGACCTTGAAGGCCACCTCTTTTCAGATTGCATTTTAACAGTTTTTCACCACTAGAGGGTGTTAGTTCACGTATTTCATATAGATAACACTGTGCTTGTGCACGTGAAGTTATCTGGGAGCAGGCACTGATTGGCGAGCCTGCAAGTCTGTCAAAATAACTGAAAAAGGGGCAGATTGCAGAGGCTTAGATACAAGATAATCACAGAGGTTAAAAGTATATTTTTATAACTGTGTTGGTTATGCAAAACTGGGGAATGGGTAATAAAGGGATTATCTATCTTTTAAAACAATAACAATTCTGGTGTAGACTGTCCCTTTAAAAGGGATACTAAGCCCTATTTTTTCTTTCACGATTCAGATAGAGCATGCAATTTTAAGCAATTTTCTAATTTACTCCTATTCATTTTTCTTCATTCTCTTGCTATCTTTATTTACAAAAGCAGGAATCTAAGATAAGGAGCCACCAATCAGCAAGCGCTACCCAGGTTCTGAACCAAAAATAGGCCGGCTCCTAAGCTTACATTCTTGCTTATCAAATAAAGATGGCAAGAGAACAAAGAATATGAGTAAATTAGTAAGTTGCTTAAAAAAATTGCATGCTCTATCTGAATCATGAAATAAAAATTGAGTTTAGTATCCCTTTAATGTAAAAACTAATTTACAGTACGTAGTCACTTTAACAAAACATTTATATCAAGGACCTATGAAGTAGGACCAAACCTTATGCCGTAAGAAGAGTATAAATCCTTTCACACAAGCTCTGAACTGTTCACAGTGGGATAAAGAATAAAAACATCTAGTGTCATGGACAGCAGGTATAAATCAGCTCAATTACTGTACTTTGTACTCTGCTCTAGAACTTCTCATTTATATCTGGGACCATGGAAGACATTTAAATTTATCCTGATGTTCCAGAAACTGCTCTTGAAATCATTTTAATACAGTGTGTGTGTGTGTGTGTGTGTGTGTGTGTGTGTATGTGGGGGGGGGGAGATCATGCATTATGAGACTTTAAGGGTACACTATCTGCACCAGAGTGCATCTCATAAAATGTAATGACTCAAGAGATGGCTGACCATATAATTATGGATCCCCCACAACATTTAACATATGGTATGTACTTTCCTAAATAACTATTTTGTCAGACTTGCAAAAGGAGTCACCCTCCCCAGCAAGAGTAATGAGAGTATTTCCAATGAGCATTATAAAAAGGTAATACACTACTATGTTAGATTAAATAAAAACTTAAAGGGTTGAAAGCTAAGCCTAGGAGGTTCATATGCTCATTTCTTAGACCTTGAAGGCCGCCTCTAATCTGAAAGCATTTTGACAGTTTTTCACCACTAGAGGGCATTAGTTCATATGTTTCATATAGATAACATTGAGCTCAGGCACGTGAAGCTCTTAGGAGTCAGAAATGATTGGCTAAAAAACAGAATTTATGTTTACCTGATAAATTACTTTCTCCAACGGTGTGTCCGGTCCACGGCGTCATCCTTACTTGTGGGGATATTCTCTTGCCCAACAGGAAATGGCAAAGAGCCCAGCAAAGCTGGTCACATGATCCCTCCTAGGCTCCGCCTACCCCAGTCATTCGACCGACGTTAAGGAGGAATATTTGCATAGGAGAAACCATATGAAACCGTGGTGACTGTAGTTAAAGAAAATAAATTATCAGACCTGATTAAAAAACCAGGGCGGGCCGTGGACCGGACACACCGTTGGAGAAAGTAATTTATCAGGTAAACATAAATTCTGTTTTCTCCAACATAGGTGTGTCCGGTCCATGGCGTCATCCTTACTTGTGGGAACCAATACCAAAGCTTTAGGACACGGATGATGGGAGGGAGCAAATCAGGTCACCTAGATGGAAGGCACCACGGCTTGCAAAACCTTTCTCCCAAAAATAGCCTCAGAAGAAGCAAAAGTATCAAACTTGTAAAATTTGGTAAAAGTGTGCAGTGAAGACCAAGTCGCTGCCCTACATATCTGATCAACAGAAGCCTCGTTCTTGAAGGCCCATGTGGAAGCCACAGCCCTAGTGGAATGAGCTGTGATTCTTTCGGGAGGCTGCCGTCCGGCAGTCTCGTAAGCCAATCTGATGATGCTTTTAATCCAAAAAGAGAGAGAGGTAGAAGTTGCTTTTTGACCTCTCCTTTTACCGGAATAAACAACAAACAAGGAAGATGTTTGTCTAAAATCCTTTGTAGCATCTAAATAGAATTTTAGAGCGCGAACAACATCCAAATTGTGCAACAAACGTTCCTTCTTCGAAACTGGTTTCGGACACAGAGAAGGTACGATAATCTCCTGGTTAATGTTTTTGTTAGAAACAACTTTTGGAAGAAAACCAGGTTTAGTACGTAAAACCACCTTATCTGCATGGAACACCAGATAAGGAGGAGAACACTGCAGAGCAGATAATTCTGAAACTCTTCTAGCAGAAGAAATTGCAACCAAAAACAAAACTTTCCAAGATAATAACTTAATATCAACGGAATGTAAGGGTTCAAACGGAACCCCCTGAAGAACTGAAAGAACTAAGTTGAGACTCCAAGGAGGAGTCAAAGGTTTGTAAACAGGCTTGATTCTAACCAGAGCCTGAACAAAGGCTTGAACATCTGGCACAGCTGCCAGCTTTTTATGAAGTAACACAGACAAGGCAGAAATCTGTCCCTTCAGGGAACTTGCAGATAATCCCTTTTCCAATCCTTCTTGAAGGAAGGATAGAATCTTAGGAATCTTAACCTTGTCCCAAGGGAATCCTTTAGATTCACACCAACAGATATATTTTTTCCAAATTTTGTGGTAAATCTTTCTAGTTACAGGCTTTCTGGCCTGAACAAGAGTATCGATAACAGAATCTGAGAACCCTCGCTTCGATAAGATCAAGCGTTCAATCTCCAAGCAGTCAGCTGGAGTGAGACCAGATTCGGATGTTCGAACGGACCTTGAACAAGAAGGTCTCGTCTCAAAGGTAGCTTCCATGGTGGAGCCGATGACATATTCACCAGATCTGCATACCAAGTCCTGCGTGGCCACGCAGGAGCTATCAAGATCACCGACGCCCTTTCCTGATTGATCCTGGCTACCAGCCTGGGGATGAGAGGAAACGGCGGGAATACATAAGCTAGTTTGAAGGTCCAAGGTGCTACTAGTGCATCCACTAGAGCCGCCTTGGGATCCCTGGATCTGGACCCGTAGCAAGGAACTTTGAAGTTCTGACGAGAGGCCATCAGATCCATGTCTGGAATGCCCCACAGTTGAGTGACTTGGGCAAAGATTTCCGGATGGAGTTCCCACTCCCCCGGATGCAATGTCTGACGACTCAGAAAATCCGCTTCCCAATTTTCCACTCCTGGGATGTGGATAGCAGACAGGTGGCAGGAGTGAGACTTTGCCCATAGAATGATTTTGGTCACTTCTTCCATCGCCAGGGAACTCCTTGTTCCCCCCTGATGGTTGATGTACGCAACAGTTGTCATGTTGTCTGATTGAAACCGTATGAACTTGGCCCTCGCTAGCTGAGGCCAAGCCTTGAGAGCATTGAATATCGCTCTCAGTTCCAGAATATTTATCGGTAGAAGAGATTCTTCCCGAGACCAAAGACCCTGAGCTTTCAGGGATCCCCAGACCGCGCCCCAGCCCATCAGACTGGCGTCGGTCGTGACAATGACCCACTCTGGTCTGCGGAAGGTCATCCCTTGTGACAGGTTGTCCAGGGACAGCCACCAACGGAGTGAGTCTCTGGTCCTCTGATTTACTTGTATCCTCGGAGACAAGTTTGTATAGTCCCCATTCCACTGACTGAGCATGCACAGTTGTAATGGTCTTAGATGAATGCGCGCAAAAGGAACTATGTCCATTGCCGCTACCATCAAACCTATCACTTCCATGCACTGCGCTATGGAAGGAAGAGGAACGGAATGAAGTATCCGACAAGAGTCTAGAAGTTTTGTTTTTCTGGCCTCTGTCAGAAAAATCCTCATTTCTAAGGAGTCTATTATTGTCCCCAAGAAGGGAACCCTTGTTGACGGAGATAGAGAACTCTTTTCCACGTTCACTTTCCATCCGTGAGATCTGAGAAAGGCCAGGACAATGTCCGTGTGAGCCTTTGCTTGAGGAAGGGACGACGCTTGAATCAGAATGTCGTCCAAGTAAGGTACTACAGCAATGCCCCTTGGTCTTAGCACAGCTAGAAGGGACCCTAGTACCTTTGTGAAAATCCTTGGAGCAGTGGCTAATCCGAAAGGAAGCGCCACGAACTGGTAATGCTTGTCCAGGAATGCGAACCTCAGGAACCGATGATGTTCCTTGTGGATAGGAATATGTAGATACGCATCCTTTAAATCCACCGTGGTCATGAATTGACCTTCCTGGATGGAAGGAAGAATTGTTCGAATGGTTTCCATTTTGAACGATGGAACCTTGAGAAACTTGTTTAAGATCTTGAGATCTAAGATTGGTCTGAACGTTCCCTCTTTTTTGGGAACTATGAACAGATTGGAGTAGAACCCCATCCCTTGTTCTCCTAATGGAACAGGATGAATCACTCCCATTTTTAACAGGTCTTCTACACAACGTAAGAATGCCTGTCTTTTTATGTGGTCTGAAGACAACTGAGACCTGTGGAACCTCCCCCTTGGGGGAAGCCCCTTGAATTCCAGAAGATAACCTTGGGAGACTATTTCTAGCGCCCAAGGATCCAGAACATCTCTTGCCCAAGCCCGAGCGAAGAGAGAGAGTCTGCCCCCCACCAGATCCGGTCCCGGATCGGGGGCCAACATTTCATGCTGTCTTGGTAGCAGTGGCAGGTTTCTTGGCCTGCTTTCCCTTGTTCCAGCCTTGCATTGGTCTCCAAGCTGGCTTGGCTTGAGAAGTATTACCCTCTTGCTTAGAGGACGTAGCACTTTGGGCTGGTCCGTTTCTACGAAAGGGACGAAAATTAGGTTTATTTTTGGCCTTGAAAGGCCGATCCTGAGGAAGGGCATGGCCCTTACCCCCAGTGATATCAGAGATAATCTCTTTCAAGTCAGGGCCAAACAGCGTTTTCCCCTTGAAAGGAATGTTAAGTAGCTTGTTCTTGGAAGACGCATCAGCTGACCAAGATTTCAACCAAAGCGCTCTGCGCGCCACAATAGCAAACCCAGAATTCTTAGCCGCTAACCTAGCCAATTGCAAAGTGGCGTCTAGGGTGAAAGAATTAGCCAATTTGAGAGCATTGATTCTGTCCATAATCTCCTCATAAAGAGGAGAATCACTATCGACCGCCTTTACCAGCTCATCAAACCAGAAACACGCGGCTGTAGCGACAGGGACAATGCATGAGATTGGTTGTAGAAGGTAACCCTGCTGAACAAACATCCTTTTAAGTAAACCTTCTAATTTTTTATCCATAGGATCTTTGAAAGCACAACTATCTTCTATGGGTATAGTGGTGCGTTTGTTTAAAGTGGAAACCGCTCCCTCGACCTTGGGGACTGTCTGCCATAAGTCCTTTCTGGGATCGACCATAGGAAACAATTTTTTAAATATGGGGGGAGGGACGAAAGGAATACCGGGCCTTTCCCATTCTTTATTTACAATGTCCGCCACCCGCTTGGGTATAGGAAAAGCTTCTGGGAGCCCCGGGACCTCTAGGAACTTGTCCATTTTACATAGTTTCTCTGGGATGACCAACTTGTCACAATCATCCAGAGTGGATAATACCTCCTTAAGCAGAATGCGGAGATGTTCCAACTTAAATTTAAACGTAATCACATCAGGTTCAGCTTGTTGAGAAATGTTCCCTGAATCAGTAATTTCTCCCTCAGACAAAACCTCCCTGGCCCCATCAGACTGGTTTAGGGGCCCTTCAGAACCATTATTATCAGCGTCGTCATGCTCTTCAGTATCTAAAACAGAGCAGTCGCGCTTACGCTGATAAGTGTGCATTTTGGCTAAAATGTTTTTGACAGAATTATCCATTACAGCCGTTAATTGTTGCATAGTAAGGAGTATTGGCGCGCTAGATGTACTAGGGGCCTCCTGAGTGGGCAAGACTCGTGTAGACGAAGGAGGGAATGATGCAGTACCATGCTTACTCCCCTCACTTGAGGAATCATCTTGGGCATCATTGTCATTGTCACATAAATCACATTTATTTAAATGAGAAGGAACTCTGGCTTCCCCACATTCAGAACACAGTCTATCTGGTAGTTCAGACATGTTAAACAGGCATAAACTTGATAACAAAGTACAAAAAACGTTTTAAAATAAAACCGTTACTGTCACTTTAAATTTTAAACTGAACACACTTTATTACTGCAATTGCGAAAAAATATGAAGGAATTGTTCAAAATTCACCAAAATTTCACCACAGTGTCTTAAAGCCTTAAAAGTATTGCACCCCAAATTTGGAAGCTTTAACCCTTAAAATAACGGAACCGGAGCCGTTCTTAACTTTAACCCCTTTACAGTCCCTGGTGTCTGCTTTGCTGAGACCCAACCAAGCCCAAAGGGGAATACGATACCAAATGACGCCTTCAGAAAGTCTTTTCTATGTATCAGAGCTCCTCACACATGCGACTGCATGTCATGCCTCTCAAAAACAAGTGCGCAACACCGGCGCGAAAATGAGGCTCTGCCTATGATTTGGGAAAGCCCCTAAAGAGAAAGGTGTCTAAAAAAGTGCCTGCCGATATAAACTTATCAAAATACCCAGATTAAATGATTCCTCAAGGCTAAATATGTGTTAATAATGAATCGATTTAGCCCAGAAAAAGTCTACAGTCTTAATAAGCCCTTGTGAAGCCCTTATTTACAATCTTAATAAACATGGCTTACCGGATCCCATAGGGAAAATGACAGCTTCCAGCATTACATCGTCTTGTTAGAATGTGTCATACCTCAAGCAGCAAGAGACTGCTCACTGTTCCCCCAACTGAAGTTAATTCCTCTCAACAGTCCTGTGTGGAACAGCCATGGATTTTAGTAACGGTTGCTAAAATCATTTTCCTCATACAAACAGAAATCTTCATCTCTTTTCTGTTTCTGAGTAAATAGTACATACCAGCACTATTTTAAAATAACAAACTCTTGATTGAATAATAAAAACTACAGTTAAACACTAAAAAACTCTAAGCCATCTCCGTGGAGATGTTGCCTGTACAACGGCAAAGAGAATGACTGGGGTAGGCGGAGCCTAGGAGGGATCATGTGACCAGCTTTGCTGGGCTCTTTGCCATTTCCTGTTGGGGAAGAGAATATCCCCACAAGTAAGGATGACGCCGTGGACCGGACACACCTATGTTGGAGAAATGCAAGTCTGTCATAAGAATTGAAATAAGGGGGCAGTTTGCAGAGGCTTAGATACAAGGTAATTGCAGAGGTAAAAAGTATTTATATAACCGTGTTGGTTATGCAAAACTGTAGAATGGGTAATAAAGGGATTATCTACCTTTTAAAAAAAAAACAATTCTGGTGTTGACTGTCCCTTTAAGGGGAAGGTAAATGTCAGGAAAAATCAGGAGATCGCTGCCAGCCAGAGTGCTCCTTTACTGTAATTTAACATCTGTTAATACTTTCATTATTTATTGTGTGTATATATATATATAAAAATAAAATTTAGTTCAGGAATACTGCATATTTTCTACTTCTCAGAATTAGAAAGGCACCCTGCTGACTTAAACAGAATTTATGTTTACCTGATAAATTTCTTTCTCCTACGGTGTGTCCGGTCCACGGCTTCATCCTTACTTGTGGGATATTCTCATTCCCTACAGGAAATGGCAAAGAGAGCACACAGCAAAGCTGTCCATATAGCCCCCCCTCTGGCTCTGCCCCCCAGTCATTCGACCGACGGTTAGGAGAAAAAGAAGAAACCATAAGGTGCCGTGGTGACTGTAGTGTACAAAAAACAAAAATTTTAAACCCGACTAAAAGCCAGGGCGGGCCGAGGACCGGACACACCATAGGAGAAAGAAATTTATCAGGTAAGCATAAATTCTGTTTTCTCCTACATTGGTGTGTCCGGTCCACGGCTTCATCCTTACTTGTGGGAACCAATACCAAAGCTTTAGGACACGGATGAAGGGAGGGAGCAAGTCAGGTAACCTAAACGGAAGGCACCACTGCTTGCAAAACCTTTCTCCCAAAAATAGCCTCCGAAGAAGCATAAGTATCGAATTTGTAAAATTTGGCAAATGTATGCAGAGAAGACCAAGGCGCTGCCTTACAGATCTGTTCAACAGAAGCCTCATTCTTGAAGGCCCATGTGGAAGCCACAGCCCTAGTAGAGTGAGCTGTAATTCGTTCAGGAGGCTGCCGTCCGGCAGTCTCATAAGCTAATCGGATGATGCTTTTTAGCCAAAAGGAAAGAGGTAGCAGTAGCTTTCTGACCTCTCCTCTTACCAGAATAGACGACAAACAATGATGATGTCTGTCTGAAATCCTTTGTTGCTTCTAAATAGAATTTTAAAGCACGAAC
Organism: Bombina bombina; assembly: GCF_027579735.1. Classification (NCBI taxonomy): domain Eukaryota; kingdom Metazoa; phylum Chordata; class Amphibia; order Anura; family Bombinatoridae; genus Bombina; species Bombina bombina. The sequence continues at coordinate 913,208,366 of NC_069504.1, read as the reverse complement.
CACATCTAGGTTATGTAACAAACGTTCCTTCTTCGAAACTGGATTCGGACACAGAGAAGGAACAACTATTTCCTGGTTAATATTCCTGTTGGAAACCACCTTTGGAAGAAAACCAGGCTTAGTCCGTAAAACTACCTTATCTGTATGAAAAACCAGATAGGGTGAAGTACACTGCAAAGCAGACAATCAGAAACTCTTCTAGCAGAAGAAATAGCAACCAAAAAACAGAACTTTCCAAGATAGTAACTTAATATCTATGGAATGTAAAGGTTCAAACGGAACCCCTTGAAGAACTGAAATAACTAAGTTTAGACTCCATGGAGGAGTCATAGGTCTGTAGACAGGCTTGATTCTGACGAACGCCTGTACAGACGTTTGTGCAACAAGACAGACAGAGCAGATATCTGTCCTTTTAGAGAACTAGCTGACAGACCTTTCTCCAAACCCTCTTGGAGAATGGAAAGTATCCTTGAAATCCTAATTTTACTCCATGAGTAACCCTTGGATTCGCACCAACAGATATATTTTTGCCATATCTTATGGTAAATTTTCCTGGTCACAGGTTTTCTGGCCTGAACCAGAGTATCTATAACAGATTCCGAAAACCCATGCTTAGATAGAATCAAGCGTTCAATTTCCAAGCAGTCAGTTGCAGAGAAACTAGATTTGGATGTTCGAATGGACCTTGTACTAGAAGGTCCTGTCTCAAAGGTAGCTTCCATGGTGGGGCCGATGACATTTTCACCAGGTCTGCATACCAAGTCCTGCGTGGCCATGCAGGAGCTATTAGAATCACCGAAGCCTTCTCCTGTTTGATCCTGGCTACTAGCCTGGGAAGGAGAGGAAACGGTGGAAACGCATAAGCTAGATTGAACGACCAAGGCGCCACTAATGCATCTACTAGTGTCGCCTTGGGATACCTGGATCTGGACCCGTAGCGTGGAACCTTGGAGTTCTGACGAGACGCCATCAGATCCATATCTGGAATGCCCCATAGTTGAGTTAACTGGGCAAAGACCTCCGGGTGAAGTTCCCACTCCCCCGGATGGAAAGTCTGACGACTCAAATAATCCGCCTCCCAGTTGTCTACTCCTGGGATGTGAATTGCAGATAGATGGCAAGAGTGATCCTCCGCCCATTTGATGATCTTGGATACCTCTCTCATCGCCAGGGAACTCTTTGTCCCTCCCTGATGATTGATGTACGCTACAGTCATGTTGTCCGATTGAAATCTTATGAATTTGGCCTTCGCTAGTTGAGGCCATGCCTGGAGCGCATTGAATATCGCTCTCAGTTCCAAAATGTTTATCGGGAGGAGAGACTCTTCCCGAGACCATAGACCCTGAGCTTTCAGGGAGTCCCAGACCGCGCCCCAGCCTAAGAGACTGGCGTCGGTCGTGACAATGATCCACTCTGGCCTGCGGAAACTCATTCCCTGAGACAGGTGATCCTGAGCCAACCACCAGAGGAGTGAGTCTCTGGTTTTCTGGTCCATTTGAATCTGGGGAGACAAGTCTGCATAATCCCCATTCCACTGTTTGAGCATGCACAGTTGCAATGGTCTTAAATGAATTCGAGCAAAAGGAACCATGTCCATTGCCGCAACCATTAGCCCTATTACCTCCATGCACTGAGCTATGGAGGGCTGAGGAATAGATTGAAGAACTCGACAAGCGTTCAGAAGCTTTAACTTCCTGACCTCTGTCAGAAAGATCTTCATTTCTAAAGAGTCTATTATTGTTCCCAGAAAGGGAAGCCTTGTGGACGGGGACAGGGAACTTTTTTCTATGTTCACCTTCCACCCGTGAGATCTGAGAAAGGCTAAAACAATGTCTGTATGAGCCCTTGCTTTGGAAAGGGACGACGCTTGTATTAGAATGTCGTCTAGGTAAGGTGCTACTGCAATGCCCCTCGGCCTTAGCGCCGCTAGAAGGGACCCTAGCACCTTTGTGAAAATTCTGGGAGCAGTGGCTAAACCGAACGGAAGAGCCACGAACTGGTAATGCTTGTCCAGAAAGGGGAACCTCAGGAACTGATGGTGATCTTTGTGGATAGGAATATGCAGGTACGCATCCTTTAAGTCCACGGTAGTCATGTATTGACCCTCCTGGATCGTTAGTAAGATTGTCCAAATGGTTTCCATTTTGAATGATGGAACTCTGAGGAATTTGTTTAGAATTTTTAAGTCCAGAATTGGCCTGAAAGTTCCTTCTTTTTTGGGAACTACAAACAGGTTTGAGTAAAAACCCAGTCCTTGCTCCGCTGTTGGAACTGGGTGTATCACTCCCATCTTAATAGGTCTTCTACGCAACGTAAGAATGCCTGTCTCTTTATCTGGTCTAAAGACAAGCGAGACATGTGGAACCTTCCCCTTGGAGGAAGTTCCTTGAACTCTAGAAGATACTCCTGAGAAACAATTTCTAGTGCCCAGGGGTCCGGAACATCTCTTGCCCAAGCCTGAGCAAAGAGAGAAAGTCTGCCCCCTACTAGATCCGGTCCCGGATCGGGGGCTACCCCTTCATGCTGTCTTGGTAGCAGCAGCAGGCTTTCTGGCCTGTTTTCCCTTGTTCCAGCCTTGCAATGGTTTCCATGCTGGTTTAGGCTGGGAAGTGTTACCCTCTTGTCTAGAGGCTGCAGAGTTAGAAGCCGGTCCGTTCCTGAAATTGCAAAAGGAACGAAAATTAGACTTATTTTTTGCTTTGAAAGGCCTATCCTGTGGAAGGGCATGGCCCTTTCCCCCAGTGATGTCTGAAATAATCTCTTTCAATTCTGGCCCGAAAAGGGTCTTACCCTTGAAAGGAATATTAAGCAATTTTGTTTTGGACGACACATCCGCCAACCAAGATTTTAGCCAAAGCGCCCTGCGCGCCACTATTGCAAAACCTAAATTTTTCGCCGCTAATTTAGCCAATTGAAAAGCGGCATCCAAAATAAAGGAATTAGCCAACTTTAGTGCGTGAATTCTGTCCATGACCTCATCAGTCTCCTTTTGGAGCGAATTTTCTAGTTCATCGAACCAAAAAGACGCCGCCGTGGTGACAGGAATAATGCACGAAATTGGTTGAAGAAGGAAACCTTGCTGAACAAAAATCTTCTTAAGCAATCCTTCCAATTTTTTATCCATAGGATCTTTGAAAGCGCAACTGTCCTCTATAGGAATAGTTGTGCGCTTAGCCAACGTTGAAACTGCCCCCTCTACCTTAGGGACCGTTTGCCATGCATCCCTTCTGGGGTCGACAATGGGGAACATTTTCTTAAATATAGGAGGGGGAACAAAAGGTACACCTGGCTTCTCCCATTCCTTAGTCACTATGTCCGCCACCCTCTTGGGTATCGGAAAGGCATCACCGTGCACTGGGACCTCTAAGAATTTGTCCATTTTGCATAACTTCTCAGGAATCACCAAACTGTCACAATCATCAAGAGTAGCTAGAACCTCTTTAAGCAGAGCGCGGAGATGTTCTAGCATAAATTTAAATGCCACGATATCAGGTTCTGCCTGCTGAGAAACTTTTCCTGAGTCAGAAATTTCTCCCTCAGACAGACCCTCTCTCACTGCCAACTAAGATTGATGTGAGGGCATAACAGATAAATTATCTTCTGCGCCTACTTGCTCATCCTCTGTATTTAAAACTGAGCAATCACGCTTTCTAGGAAATGCTGGCAGTTTGGATAAAAGAGCTGCTAGAGAATTATCCATTACTGCTGTTAATTGCTGCATAGTAACAAGCATTGGTGCGCTAGATGTACTAGGTATCGCCTGCGCGGGCAAAGCTGGTATTGACACAGAAGGAGAGGATGATGAACTATCCCCACTACCTTCATTTAAAGAATCATCTTGGGCAACATTATTAACTGTGACAGTACTGTCCTTAATCTGTTTGGACGCCATGGCACAATTTGCACATACATTTAATGGGGGAACCACCTTGGCCTCCATACACACAGAACATAGGCTATCTGAAGGTACAGACATGTTAAACAGACTTAGGCAGGCTTGTAATGCAATAAAAACAATTTTAAACAAAACCGTTACTGTCTCTTTAAATAATAAAAAGGGCACACTTTATTTCTGAATGATAGAAAAAAGTCAAAGAAAACAGAATTTATGTTTACCTGATAAATTACTTTCTCCAACGGTGTGTCCGGTCCACGGCGTCATCCTTACTTGTGGGATATTCTCTTCCCCAACAGGAAATGGCAAAGAGCCCAGCAAAGCTGGTCACATGATCCCTCCTAGGCTCCGCCTACCCCAGTCATTCGACCGACGTTAAGGAGGAATATTTGCATAGGAGAAACCATATGTTACCGTGGTGACTGTAGTTAAAGAAAATAAATTATCAGACCTGATTAAAAAAACCAGGGCGGGCCGTGGACCGGACACACCGTTGGAGAAAGTAATTTATCAGGTAAACATAAATTCTGTTTTCTCCAACATAGGTGTGTCCGGTCCACGGCGTCATCCTTACTTGTGGGAACCAATACCAAAGCTTTAGGACACGGATGAAGGGAGGGAGCAAATCAGGTCACCTAAATGGAAGGCACCACGGCTTGCAAAACCTTTCTCCCAAAAATAGCCTCAGAAGAAGCAAAAGTATCAAATTTGTAAAATTTAGAAAAAGTGTGCAGTGAAGACCAAGTCGCTGCCTTACATATCTGATCAACAGAAGCCTCGTTCTTGAAGGCCCATGTGGAAGCCACAGCCCTAGTGGAGTGAGCTGTGATTCTTTCAGGAGGCTGCCGTCCGGCAGTCTCATAAGCCAATCGGATAATGCTTTTAATCCAGAAGGAGAGAGAGGTAGAAGTTGCTTTTTGACCTCTCCGTTTACCAGAATAAACAACAAACAAAGACAAAGTTTGTCTGAAATCCTTAGTAGCTGCTAAGTAAAATTTGAGAGCACGAACTACATCCAAGTTGTGCAACAAACGTTCCTTCTTTGAAACTGGATTAGGACACAAAGAAGGCACAACTATCTCCTGGTTAATGTTTTTGTTAGAAACAACTTTTGGAAGAAAACCAGGTTTAGTACGCAAAACCACCTTATCTGCATGGAACTCCAGATAAGGAGAAGAACACTGCGGAGCAGATAATTCTGAAACTCTTCTAGCAGAAGAAATTGCAACCAAAAACAAAACTTTCCAAGATAATAACTTAATATCAACGGAATGTAAGGGTTCAAACGGAACCCCCTGAAGAACTGAAAGAACTAGGTTGAGACTCCAAGGAGGAGTCAAAATTTTGTAAACAGGCTTGATTCTAACCAGAGCCTGAACAAAGGCTAGAACATCTGGCACAGCTGCCAGCTTTTTGTGAAGTAACACAGACAAGGCAGAAATCTGTCCCATCAAGGAACTTGCAGATAATCCTTTTTCCAATCCTTCTCGAAGGAAGGATAGACTCTTAGGAATCTTAACCTTGTCCCAAGGGAATCCTGCAGATTCACACCAACAGATATACCAAATTATGTGGTAATTTTTCTGGTTACAGGCTTTCAGGCCTGAACAAGAGTATTAATAACAGAATCTGAGAACCCTCGCTTTGATAAGATCAAGCGTTCAATCTCCAAGCAGTCAGCTGGAGTGGGTCGAACGGACCTAGAACAAGAAGGTCTCGTCTCAAAGGTAGCTTCCATGGTGGAGCCGATGACATATTCACCAGATCTGCATACCAAGTCCTGCGTGGCCACGCAGGAGCTATCAAAATCACCGACGCCCTCTCCTGATTGATCCTGGCTACCAGCCTGGGGATGAGAGGAAACGGCGGGAACACATAAGCTAGTTTGAAGGTCCAAGGTGCTACTAGTGCATCCACTAGAGCCGCCTTGGGATCCCTGGATCTGTACCCGTAGTAAGGAACTCTGAAGTTCTGACGAGAGGCCATCAGATCCATGTCTGGAATGCCCCACGGTTGAGTGACTTGGGCAAAGATTTCCGGATGGAGTTCCCACTCCCCCGGATGCAATGTCTGACGACTCAGAAAATCCGCTTCCCAATTTTCCACTCCTGGGATGTGGATAGCAGACAGGTGGCAGGAGTGAGACTCCGCCCATAGAATGATTTTGGTCACTTCTTCCATCGCTAGGGAACTCCTTGTTCCCCCCTGATGGTTGATGTATGAACTTGGCCCTCGCTAGCTGAGGCCAAGCTTTGAGAGCATTGAATATCGCTCTCAGTTCCAGAATATTTATCGGTAGAAGAGATTCTACCCGAGACCAAAGACCCTGAGCTTTCAGGGATCCCCAGACCGCGCCCCAGCCCATCAGACTGGCGTCGGTCGTGACAATGACCCACTCTGGTCTGCGGAAGGTCATCCCTTGTGACAGGTTGTCCAGGGACAGCCCCCAACGGAATGAGTCTCTGGTCCTCTGATTTACTTGTATCTTCGGAGACAAGTCTGAATAGTCCCCATTCCACTGACTGAGCATGAACAGTTGTAATGGTCTTAGATGAATGCGCACAAAAGGAACTATGTCCATTGCCGCTACCATCAAACCTATCACTTCCATGCACTGCGCTATGGAAGGAAGAGGAACGGAATGAAGTATCCGACAAGAGTCTAGAAGTTTTGTTTTTCTGGCTTCTGTCAGAAAAATCCTCATTTCTAAGGAGTCTATTATAGTTCCCAAGAAGGGAACCCTCGTTGACGGAGATAGAGAACTCTTTTCCACGTTCACTTTCCATCCGTGAGATCTGAGAAAGGCCAGGACAATGTCCGTGTGAGCCTTTACTTGAGGAAGGGACGACGCTCGATCAGAATGTCGTCCAAGTAAGGTACTACAGCAATGCCCCTTGGTCTTAGCACCGCCAGAAGGGACCCTAGTACCTATGAGAAAATCCTAGGAGCAGTGGCTAATCCGAAAGAAAACGCCACGAACTGGAAATGCTTGTCCAGGAATGCAAACCTTAGGAACCGATGATGTTCCTTGTGGATAGGAATATGTAGATACGCATCCTTGAAATCCACCTTGGTCATGAATTGACCTTCCTGGATGGAAGGAAGAAGTGTTCGAATGGATTCCATCTTGAACGATGGAACCTTGAGAAACTTGTTCAAGATCTTGAGATCTAAGATTGGTCTGAACGTTCCCTCTTTTTTGGGAACTATGAACAGATTGGAGTAGAACCCCATCCCTTGTTCTCCTAATGGAACAGGATGAATCACTCCCATTTTTAGCAGGTCTTCTACCCAATGTAAGAATGCCTGTCTTCTTATGTGGTCTGAAGACAACTGAGACCTGTGGAACCTCCCCCTTGGAGGAAGCCCCTTGAACTCCAGAGAATAACCTTGGGAGACTATTTCTAGCGCCCAAGGATCCAGAACATCTCTTGCCCCAGCCTGAGCGAAGAGAGAGAGTCTGCCCCCCACCAGATCCGGTCCCGGATCGGGGGCCCGCATTTCATGCTGTCTTGGTAGCAGTGGCAGGTTTCCTGGCCTGCTTTCCTTTGTTCCAGCCTTGCATAGGTCTCCAGGCTGGATTGGCTTGAGAAGTATTACCTTCCTGCTTAGAGGACGTAGCCCTTGGGGCTGATCCGTTTCTGCGAAAGGGACAAAACTTAGGTTTATTTTTGGTCTTGAAAAGACCTATCCTGAGGAAGGGCGTGGCCCTTGCCCCCAGTGATATCAGAGATAATCTCTTTCAAGTCAGGGCCAAAGAGTGTTTTCCCCTTGAAAGGAATGTCAAGCAATTTGTTCTTGGAAGACGCATCCGCTGCCCTAGATTTTAACCAAAGCGCTCTGCGCCACAATAGCAAACCCAGAATTTTTTCGCCGCTAACCTAGCCAATTGCAAGGTGGCGTCTAGGGTGAAAGAATTAGCCAATTTAAGAGCACGAATTCTGTCCATAATCTCCTCATAAGAAGAAGAATTACTAATAATCGCCTTTCCTAGCTCATCAAACTAGAAACACGCGGCTACAGTGACAGGGACAATGCATGCAATTGGTTGTAGAAGGGAACCTTGCTGAACAAACATCTTTAGCAGACCTTCTAATTTTTTATCCATAGGATCTTGGAAAGCACAACTATCTTCTATGGGTATAGTGGCGCGCTTGTGTAGAGTAGAAACCGCCCCCTCGACCTTGGGGACTGTCTGCCATCAGTCCTTTCTGGGGTCGACTATAGGAAAACAATTTTATAAATATGGGGGGAGGTACTAAAGGTATACCGGGCCTGTCCCATTCTTTACTAACAATGTACGCCACCCGCTTGGATATAGGAAAAGCTTCGGGGGGCCCCGGGGCCTCTAAGAACTTTTCCATTTTACATAGTGGTTCTGGAATGACCAGATAATCACAATCATCCAAATTGGATAACACCTCCTTAAGCAGAGCGCGGAGATGTTCCAACTTAAAGTTAAAATTAATCACATCAGGTTCAGCTTGTTGAGAAATGTTTCCTGAATCTGAAATTTCTCCCTCAGACAAAACCTCCCTGGCCCCCTCAGACTGGTGTAGGGGCCCTTCAGAAACCATATCATCAGCGTTCTCATGCTCTACAGAATTTTCTAAGACAGAGCAGTCGCGCTTTCGCTGATAAGTGGGCATATTGGCTAAAATGTTTTTGATAGAATTATCCATTACAGCCGTTAAATGTTGCATAGTAAGGAGTATTGGCGCACTAGATGTACTAGGGGCCTCCTGTATGGGCAAGACTGGTGTAGACGAAGTAGGGGATGATGCAGTACCATGCTTACTCCCCTCACTTGAGGAATCATCTTCGGCATCATTTTTACTAAATTTTTTTATGACATAAAATACATATAGTTAAATGAGAAGGAACCTTGGTTTCCCCACAGTCAGAACACAATCTATCTGGTAGTTCAGACATGTTAAACAGGCATAAACTTGATAACAAAGCACAAAAAACGTTTTAAAATAAAACCGTTACTGTCACTTTAAATTTTAAACTAAACACACTTTATTACTGCAATTGCGAAAAAGTATGAAGGAATTGTTCAAAATTCACCAAAGTGTCTTAAAGCCTTAAAAGTATTGCACACCAAATTTGGAAGCTTTAACCCTTAAAATAACGGAACCGGAGCCGTTTTTATATTTAACCCCTTTACAGTCCCTGGAATCTGCTTTGCTGAGACCCAACCAAGCCCAAAGGGGAATACGATACCAAATGATGCCTTCAGAAAGACTTTTCTATGTATCAGAGCTCCACACACATGCAGCTGCATGCCATGCTGTCCTCAAAAACAAGTGCGCCATACCGGCGCGAAAATGAGGCTCTGACTATGATTAGGGAAAGCCCCTAAAGAATAAGGTGTCAAAAACAGTGCCTGCCGATATAATCATATCAAAATACCCAGAATAAATGATTCCTCAAGGCTAAATATGTGTTAATAATGAATCGATTTAGCCCAGAAAAAGTCTACAGTCTTAATAAGCCCTTGTGAAGCCCTTATTTACTATCTTAATAAAAATGGCTTACCGGATCCCATAGGGAAAATGACAGCTTCCAGCATTACATCGTCTTGTTAGAATGTGTCATACCTCAAGCAGTAAGAGACTGCACACTGTTCCCCCAACTGAAGTTAATTGCTCTCAACAGTCCTGTGTGGAACAGCCATGGATTTTAGTTACGGTGCTAAAATCATTTTCCTCATACAAACAGAAATCTTCATCTCTTTTCTGTTTCTGAGTAAATAGTACATACCAGCACTATTTTAAAATAACAAACTCTTGATTGAATAATAAAAACTACAGTTAAACACTAAAAAACTCTAAGCCATCTCCGTGGAGATGTTGCCTGTACAACGGCAAAGAGAATGACTGGGGTAGGCGGAGCCTAGGAGGGATCATGTGACCAGCTTTGCTGGGCTCTTTGCCATTTCCTGTTGGGGAAGAGAATATCCCACAAGTAAGGATGACGCCGTGGACCGGACACACCTATGTTGGAGAAATATCCGATCTTTATGAAACTTATACCCCAGTGTCTTAATGCTTTGAAAGTATTGCACACCAATTTTCAAGCCACTTAACCCTTAAATGTCCAAACCGGAGCTAAAATAACAATTAACCGGTTTAAACACACTACAGTCCCTGCCACAGTCTTTGCTGCGGCGTTTACCTTCCTTAGGGGTTATTCACACCAGTAATAAGCCTCTCTGAAGTCCTTTTCTAAGCCTCTGGACCTTCCACGTGAAGCTGCATGAACTGCCTAGTGAAAAGTAACTGTGCAACTGAGGCGCGAAAATGAGGCCTCCTCCCTCTGCATTCCAGAGTGAAGGGGCCTTTCTGACAAGATTAGGTGTCTAAATGGCTGCCAGGCGCAAATAAAGTTCCCAAAAGTGTTTCAAAGTTTGTAAAACACTCCAAATGTCACCTAAACATGATAAAAACCAAGCGACTTAGCCCATAATAGTGTCAACCAGCATAGAGCCCAAGTTATAAGCCTTAATTCTGTTACTGAGTCTAAGAAAATGGCTTACCTATCCCAGAAGGGAAAACTTCTAGCATTACTAGGTCTTGTTAGAAAAGTGACTGATCATACCTGAAGCAGATAAGCCTGCAAACTGTTCCCCCCAACTGAAGTTCTCTGGTTTCAACAGTCCTGCGTGGGAACAGCAATGGATTTTAGTTACTGGTGATGTTATATTGGTTTCACTGGTAAAAATAAATAAATTGAAATGGGTATATATTTGTTTTTTGTTAAGTTGCCTAATAATTATGCACAGTAATAGTCACCTGCACACACAGATATCCCCCTAAAACTAAAAACAAACTAAAAACAGAATTTATGCTTACCTGATAAATTACTTTCTCCAACGGTGTGTCCGGTCCACGGCGTCATCCTTACTTGTGGGATATTCTCTTCCCCAACAGGAAATGGCAAAGAGCCCAGCAAAGCTGGTCACATGATCCCTCCTAGGCTCCGCCTTCCCCAGTCATTCGACCGACGTAAAGGAGGAATATTTGCATAGGAGAAATCATATGATACCGTGGTGACTGTAGTTAAAGAAAATAAATTATCAGACCTGATTAAAAAACCAGGGCGGGCCGTGGACCGGACACACCGTTGGAGAAAACAGAATTTATGTTTACCTGATAAATTACTTTCTCCAACATAGGTGTGTCCGGTCCACGGCGTCATCCTTACTTGTGGGAACCAATACCAAAGCTTTAGGACACGGATGATGGGAGGGAGCAAATCAGGTCACCTAGATGGAAGGCACCACGGCTTGCAAAACCTTTCTCCCAAAAATAGCCTCAGAAGAAGCAAAAGTATCAAATTTGTAAAATTTAGTAAAAGTGTGCAGTGAAGACCAAGTCGCTGCCTTACATATCTGATCAACAGAAGCCTCGTTCTTGAAGGCCCATGTGGAAGCCACGGCCCTAGTGGAATGAGCTGTGATTCTTTCAGGAGGCTGCCGTCCGGCAGTCTCGTAAGCCAATCTGATGATGCTTTTAAGCCAAAAAGAGAGAGAGGTAGAAGTTGCTTTTTGACCTCTCCTTTTACCAGAATAAACAACAAACAAGGAAGATGTTTGTCTGAAATCCTTTGTAGCATCTAAATAGAATTTTAGAGCACGAACCACATCCAAATTGTGCAACAAACGTTCCTTCTTTGAAACTGGATTCGGACACAAAGAAGGCACGACTATCTCCTGGTTAATGTTTTTGTTAGAAACAACTTTCGGAAGAAAACCAGGTTTAGTACGCAAAACCACCTTATCTGCATGGAACACCAGATAAGGAGGAGAACACTGCAGAGCAGATAACTCTGAAACTCTTCTAGCAGAAGAAATTGCAACCAAAAACAAAACTTTCCAAGATAATAACTTAATATCTACGGAATGTAAGGGTTCAAACGGAACCCCCTGAAGAACTGAAAGAACTAAATTGAGACTCCAAGGAGGAGTCAAAGGTTTGTAAACAGGCTTGATTCTAACCAGAGCCTGAACAAAAGCTTGAACATCTGGCACAGCCGCCAGCTTTTTGTGAAGTAAAACAGACAAAGCAGAAATCTGTCCCTTCAAAGAACTTGCAGATAATCCTTTCTCCAAACCTTCTTGAAGAAAGGATAGAATCTTAGGAATTTTTATCTTGTTCCATGGGAATCCTTTAGATTCACACCAACAGATATATTTTTTCCATATTTTATGGTAGATTTTTCTAGTTACAGGCTTTCTGGCCTGAACAAGAGTATCAATGACAGAATCTGAGAACCCTCGCTTTGATAAAATCAAGCGTTCAATCTCCAAGCAGTCAGTTGGAGTGAGGCCAGATTCGGATGTTCGAACGGACCTTGAACAAGAAGGTCCTGTCTCAAAGGTAGCTTCCATGGTGGAGCCGATGACATATTCACCAGGTCTGCATACCAAGTCCTGCGTGGCCACGCAGGAGCTATCAAGATCACCGATGCCCTCTCCTGATTGATCCTGGCTACCAGCCTGGGGATGAGAGGAAACGGTGGGAATACATAAGCTAGGTTGAAGGTCCAAGGTGCTACTAGTGCATCTACTAGAGTCGCCTTGGGATCCCTGGATCTGGACCCGTAGCAAGGAACCTTGAAGTTCTGACGAGAGGCCATCAGATCCATGTCTGGAATGCCCCACAATTGAGTAATTTGGGCAAAGATTTCCGGATGGAGTTCCCACTCCCCCGGATGAAATGTCTGACAACTCAGAAAATCCGCTTCCCAATTTTCCACTCCTGGGATGTGGATTGCAGACAAGTGGCAGGAGTGAGTCTCCGCCCATTGAATGATTTTGGTCACTTCTTCCATCGCCAGGGAACTCCTTGTTCCCCCTTGATGGTTGATATACGCAACAGTCGTCATGTTGTCTGATTGAAACCGTATGAATTTGGCCTTTGCTAGCTGAGGCCAAGCCTTGAGAGCATTGAATATCGCTCTCAGTTCCAGAATATTTATCGGGAGAAGAGATTCTTCCCGAGACCAAAGACCCTGAGCTTTCAGGAGTTCCCAGACCGCGCCCCAGCCCACCAGACTGGCGTCGGTCGTGACAATGACCCACTCTGGTCTGCGGAAGCTCATCCCCTGTGACAGGTTGTCCAGGGTCAGCCACCAACGGAGTGAATCTCTGGTCCTCTGATCTACTTGTATCGTCGGAGACAAGTCTGTATAATCCCCATTCCACTGACTGAGCATGCACAGTTGTAAAGGTCTCAGATGAATTCGCGCAAAAGGAACTTTGTCCATTGCCGCGACCATCAAACCTATTACTTCCATGCACTGCGCTATGGAAGGAAGAGGAACAGAATGAAGTACTTGACAAGAGCTTAGAAGTTTTGATTTTCTGGCCTCTGTCAGAAAAATCCTCATTTCTAAGGAGTCTATTATTGTTCCCAAGAAGGGAACTCTTGTTGACGGAGATAGAGAACTTTTTTCTACGTTCATTTTCCACCCGTGAGATCTGAGAAAGGCCAGGACAATGTCCGTATGAGCCTTTGCTTGTGGTAGGGACGACGCTTGAATCAGTATGTCGTCCAAGTAAGGTACTACTGCAATGCCCCTTGGTCGTAGCAGCGCTAGAAGGGACCCTAGTACCTTTGTGAAAATTCTTGGAGCAGTGGCTAATCCGAATGGAAGTGCCACAAACTGGTAATGCTTGTCCAGAAAGGCGAACCTTAGGAACCGATGATGTTCCTTGTGGATAGGAATATGTAGATACGAATCCTTTAAATCCACCGTGGTCATGAATTGACCTTCCTGGATGGAAGGAAGAATTGTCCGAATGGTTTCCATTTTGAACGATGGAACCTTGAGAAACTTGTTTAGGATCTTGAGATCTAAGATTGGTCTGAATGTTCCCTCTTTTTTGGGAACTATGAACAGATTGGAGTAGAATCCCATCCCTTGTTCTCCTAATGGAACAGGATGAATCACTCCCATTTTTAACAGGTCTTCTACACAATGTAAGAATGCCTGTCTTTTTATGTGGTCTGAAGACAATTGAGACCTGTGGAACCTCCCCCTTGGGGGAAGCCCCTTGAATTCCAGAAGATAACCTTGGGAGACTAGTTCTAGCGCCCAAGGATCCAGAACATCTCTTGCCCAAGCCTGAGCGAAGAGAGAAAGTCTGCCCCCCACCAGATCCGGTCCCGGATCGGGGGCCAACATCTCATGCTGTCTTGGTAGCAGTGGCAGGTTTCTTGGCCTGCTTACCCTTGTTCCAGCCTTGCATTGGCCTCCAGGCTGGCTTGGCTTGAGAAGTATTACCCTCTTGCTTAGAGGATGTAGCACTTGGGGCTGGTCCGTTTCTGCGAAAGGGACGAAAATTTGGTTTATTTTTAGCCTTGAAAGACCTATCCTGAGGAAGGGCGTGGCCCTTACCCCCAGTGATATCAGAAATAATCTCTTTCAAGTCAGGGCCAAACAGCGTTTTCCCCTTGAAAGGTATGTTAAGCAATTTGTTCTTGGAAGACGCATCCGCTGACCAAGATTTTAGCCAAAGCGCTCTGCGCGCCACAATAGCAAACCCTGAATTTTTCGCCGCTAATCTAGCCAATTGCAAAGTGGCGTCTAAAGTAAAAGAGTTAGCCAATTTGAGAGCATGAATTCTGTCCATAATCTCCTCATAAGAAGAATCTTTATTGAGCGACTTTTCTAGTTCATCGAACCAGAAACACGCTGCTGTAGTGACAGGAACTATGCATGAAATTGGTTGTAGAAGGTAACCTTGCTGAACAAACATCTTTTTAAGCAAACCCTCTAATTTTTTATCCATAGGATCTTTAAAAGCACAACTATCTTCTATAGGGATAGTAGTGCGTTTGTTTAGAGTAGAAACCGCCCCCTCGACCTTGGGGACTGTCTGCCATAAGTCCTTTCTGGGGTCGACCATAGGAAACAATTTCTTAAATATAGGGGGAGGGACAAAAGGTATGCCAGGCCTTTCCCATTCTTTGTTTACAATGTCCGCCACCCGCTTGGGTATAGGAAAAGCTTCGGGGGGCCCCGGGACCTCTAGGAACTTGTCCATCTTACATAATTTCTCTGGGATGACCAAATTCTCACAATCATCCAGAGTAGATAACACCTCCTTAAGCAGAGCGCGGAGATGTTCCAATTTAAATTTGAATGTAATCACATCAGGTTCAGCTTGTTGAGAAATTTTCCCTGAATCTGAAATTTCTCCCTCAGACAAAACCTCCCTGGCCCCCTCAGACTGGTGTAGGGGCACTTCAGAACCAATATCATCAGCGTCCTCATGCTCTTCAGTATTTTCTAAAACAGAGCAGTCGCGCTTTCGCTGATAAGTGGGCATTTTGGCTAAAATGTTTTTGATAGAATTATCCATTACAGCCGTTAATTGTTGCATAGTAAGGAGTATTGGCGCACTAGATGTACTAGGGGCCTCCTGTGTGGGCAAGACTGGCGTAGACGAAGGAGGGGATGATGCAGTACCATGCTTACTCCCCTCACTTGAGGAATCATCTTGGGCATCATTTTCTCTAAATTTTGTGTCACATAAATCACATCTATTTAAATGAGAAGGAACCTTGGCTTCCCCACATACAGAACACAGTCTATCTGATAGTTCAGACATGTTAAACAGGCATAAACTTGATAACAAAGTACAAAAAACGTTTTAAAATAAAACCGTTACTGTCACTTTAAATTTTAAACTGAACACACTTTATTACTGCAATTGCGAAAAAATATGAAGGAATTGTTCAAAATTCACCAAAATTTCACCACAGTGTCTTAAAGCCTTAAAAGTATTGCACACCAAATTTGGAAGCTTTAACTCTTAAAATAACGGAACCGGACCCAACCAAGCCCAAAGGGGAATACGATACCAAATGACGCCTTCGGTAAGCTTTTTCTATGTATCTGAGCTCCTCACACATGCATCTGCATGTCTTGCTTCCCAAAAACAACTGCGCAATAGAGGCGCGAAAATGAGGCTCTGCCTATGATTAGAGAAGGCCCCCAGTGAAAAAGGTGTCCAATACAGTGCCTGCCGGTTATTTTACATAATTCCCAAGAATAAAATAACTCCTCAAAACTATGAAGTATTAAAAATGCTTATATATCAATCGTTTTAGCCCAGAAAAATGTCTACCAGTCTTTAAAGCCCTTGTGAAGCCCTTTATTCTCATTTAATAAAAATGGCTTACCGGATCCCATAGGGAAAATGACAGCTTCCAGCATTACCAAGTCTTGTTAGAAATGTGTCATACCTCAAGCAGCAAAAGTCTGCTCACTGTTTCCCCCAACTGAAGTTAATTCCTCTCAACAGTCCTGTGTGGAAACAGCCATCGATTTTAGTAACGGTTGCTAAAATCATTTTCCTCTTACAAACAGAAATCTTCATCTCTTTTCTGTTTCAGAGTAAATAGTACATACCAGCACTATTTTAAAATAACAAACTCTTGATTGAAGAATAAAAACTACAGTTAAACACTAAAAAACTCTAAGCCATCTCCGTGGAGATGTTGCCTGTACAACGGCAAAGAGAATGACTGGGGAAGGCGGAGCCTAGGAGGGATCATGTGACCAGCTTTGCTGGGCTCGTTGCCATTTCCTGTTGGGGAAGAGAATATCCCACAAGTAAGGATGACGCTGTGGACCGGACACACCTATGTTGGAGAAATCTTCATCACTTTCTGTTGTAAAGTAAATAGTACAAACCGGCACTATTTTAAAATAAACTCTTGATAGAAGAAATAAAACTACAACTAACACCACATACTCTTTACCATCCCCGTGGAGATGCTACTTGTACAGAGCGGCAAAGAGAATGACTGGGGGGCGGAGCCAGAGGGGGGGCTATATGGACAGCTTTGCTGTGTGCTCTCTGCCATTTCCTGTAGGGAATGAGAATATCCCACAAGTAAGGATGAAGCCGTGGACCGGACACACCAATGTAGGAGAAAAGGTACTGGCTGATTTTAGCCAATAATAATAATTTTGAACAACTTTGCAATTTACTTTTATAAATTTGTGTTCTCTTGATATTATTTGTTGAAAGCTAAACTTAGGTAGGTTCATATGCTACGTTATGTGCCCTTGAAGGCCACCTCGTATTTCAGTGCATTTTGAAAGATCTAACTCATGTGTGCCATATACATAATATTGTGCTCACTACTGTGTAGTTAATTATGAGTCAACACTGATTGACTAAAATGCAAGTCTGCCTAAAGAACGGAGATAAGGCCAGGGGGCAGTCTGCAGAGGCTTAGATACAAGGTAATCACGGAGGTAAAAAAGAAAATTTATGCTTACCTGATAAATTTCTTTTTTGACACGATGAGTCCATGGATCATCTTAATTACTAATGGGATATTCACCTCCTGGTCAGCAGGAGGCAAAGAGCACCACAGCAGAGCTGTTAAATAGCTCCTCCCTTCCCTCCCACTCCAGTCATTCGACCGAAGTTAGGAAGAGAAAGAAAAAGCCAAGGTGCAGAGGTGTCTGAAGTTTACAATAACCCAGTACCTGTCTAAAAGAACAGGGCGGGCCGTGGACTCATCGTGTCAAAAAAACAATTTATGTAAGAACTTACCTGATAAATTCATTTCTTTCATATTAGCAAGAGTCCATGAGCTAGTGACGTATGGGATATACATTCCTACCAGGAGGGGCAAAGTTTCCCAAACCTTAAAATGCCTATAAATACACCCCTTACCACACCCACAAATCAGTTTAACGAATAGCCAAGAAGTGGGGTGATAAGAAAAAAAGTGCAAAAGCATATAAAATAAGGAATTGGAATAATTTTGCTTTATACAAAAAAATCATAACCACCACAAAAAGGGTGGGCCTCATGGACTCTTGCTAATATGAAAGAAATGAATTTATCAGGTAAGTTCTTACATAAATTATGTTTTCTTTCATGTAACTAGCAAGAGTCCATGAGCTAGTGACGTATGGGATAATGACTACCCAAGATGTGGATCTTTCCACGCAAGAGTCACTAGAGAGGGAGGGATAAAATAAAGACAGCCAATTCCTGCTGAAAATAATCCACACCCAAAATAAAGTGTAAATGAAAACATAAGCAGAAGATTCAAACTGAAACCGCTGCCTGAAGTACTTTTCTACCAAAAACTGCTTCAGAAGAAGAAAATACATCAAAATGGTAGAATTTAGTAAAAGTATGCAAAGAGGATCAAGTTGCTGCTTTGCAAATCTGATCAACCGAAGCTTCATTCCTAAAAGCCCAGGAAGTAGAAACTGACCTAGTAGAATGAGCTGTAATCCTTTGAGGCGGAGTTTTACCCGACTCGACAGGCATGATGAATTAAAGATTTCAACCAAGATGCCAAAGAAATGGCAGAAGCTTTCTGGCCTTTTCTAGAACCGGAAAAGATAACAAATAGACTAGAAGTCTTTCGGAAAGACTTAGTAGCTTCAACATAATATTTCAAAGCTCTAACAACATCCAAAGAATGCAACGATTTCTCCTTAGAATTCTTAGGATTAGGACATAATGAGGGAACCACAATTTCTCTACTAATGTTGTTGGAATTCACAACCTTAGGTAAAAATTCAAAAGAAGTTCGCAACACCGCCTTATCCTGATGAAAAAATCAGAAAAGGAGACTCGCAAGAAAGAGCAGATAATTCAGAGACTCTTCTGGCAGAAGAGATCGCCAAAAGGAACAAAACTTTCCAAGAAAGTAATTTAATGTCCAATGAATGCATGGGTTCAAAAAGAGGAGCCTGAAGAGCCCCCAGAACCAAATTCAAACTCCAAGGAGGAGAAATTGACTTAATGACAGGTTTTATACGAACCAAAGCTTGTACAAAACAATGAATATCAGGAAGATTAGCAATCTTTCTGTGAAAAGGAACAGAAAGAGCAGAGATTTGTCCTTTCAAAGAACTTGCGGATAAACCTTTATCTAAACCATCCTAAAGAAATTGTAAAATTCTCGGAATTCTAAAAGAATGCCAAGAAAAATGATGAGAAAGACACCAAGAAATATGTCTTCCAGACTCTATAATATATCTCTCTAGATACAGATTTACGAGCCTGTAACATAGTATTAATCACAGAGTCAGAGAAACCTCCAAGAATCAAGCGTCCAATCTCCATACCTTTAAATTTAAGGATTTGAGATCCTGATGGAAAAAAGGACCTTGCGACAGAAAGTCTGGTCTTAGCGGAAGAGTCCACGGATGGCAAGAGGCCACCCGGACAAGATCCACATACCAAAACCTATGAGGCCATGCCGGAGCTACCAGCAGAACAAACGAGCATTCCTTCAGAATCTTGGAGATTACTCTTGGAAGAAGAACTAGAGGCGGAAAGATATAGGCAGGATGATACTTCCAAGGAAGTGATAATGCATCCACTGCTTCCGCCTGAGGATCCCGGGATCTGGACAGATACCTGGGAAGTTTCTTGTTTAGATGAGACGCCATCAGATCTATTTCTGGAAGCTCCCACATTTGAACAATCTGAAGAAATACCTCTGGGTGATTTTAGAAAATGTTTGAGCTTGCCTCTTTAAAAGGGACACTTAAGTCGGCTGCCTTGAGGTTCATTGAAAAATGACAATGGCCAGACATCTTATTTTACATTTATACAGCTGGTGGCATATATAATCTTCATAATTAAGCACAAACACAAAAAGAAAAGCAAATGATGAATTTCACAACACATTTAACAGACACACAGAACCAGTATTTACATACCTGAGAAACTAGTGGCTCAAGCAACCGCTCAACTGCTAAAGTCCGTATTTCTAAGCTTTTCGGGTCCCATTTGAAATTTATATTTCCTGTATTTAGAGTCATTTCTAGAGACAAAAAAAAAAAATTGACATGTGCAAAGATAAAAAGCATCAACTGTTACATTTAACATTGGTTAAAGTGATGGTAAATCCTAGCATTTCAAAAACGCTAGGATTTACCATAACTAAAAATAAAGGCCTTTATTTCGCTGCGGCTTCACTGCTTAGCTAAGCGGTTCTGATGGCCCACAGCACTGCTCATTTTTTTCAATGAGGTGACATTTCCACCTATTAGCCAAAAGTCATGCTGGCCGATCAACATTATGCTGTAGGCCCGCACGGCTATTGGCTACGAGGTCAAAACGCTGCAGCAAAATAAAGGCATCTTTTCATCCATTTTTTTTTTAAACCAATGAATGTTGCATTTTAAACCAATTTGATGTTGCATTTAAAACCAATTTAATGTTGCATTTAAAACCAATTTAATGTTGCATTTAAAACCAATTTAATGTTGCATTTAAAACCAATTTAAAGTTGCATTTAAAAATAAATGTATTCAAAATTAAAGAAATTAAAATATAGCTAAACATTTTAGATAAAACATGGTCTTAGAGAAAAAAAAGGGCTTTAACAGAGATAGATTTTATATATATATATATATATATATATATATATATATATATATATATATATATATATATATATATATATATATATATATAATATTGTGGATGGAAAAAAAATTGATAGAATAGTATAGTGTTGCAAGAGTATACCTAGCCTACTAAGTACACTACAAAATACCAACTCTAAAGTATAATTTAAGAGAAGGAAACTCAGTAAATGTGGTGCAAACCCATTTAAAATTATATCAGGCAAGCATAAAGAACGAAAGAGGTATATAATAAAACCTCAAAGACTGGGAATTCAGCACTCTTTTCCAAAAAAAATAAACTAAGCAACACAATTTGCATTTGAAGTGGTAGTATTTATTCACACACCGTGCTGAGCTCAGGCTCAACAAAATTGGCAACAACCATGTGATAGTGAAAAATGTTTTAAAAACAGTATTAAATACATAGTAAACAGTGCATTTAAACACTAGACTTTACTTGGACCGGTCCATATACCAAGACAAACTTCCTTGTGGAAAAACAACTTTTTATATAATAAAAGGAGATATACTTAAGTAAGAATGACAATTATGGAAAGATTGGTAAATTATGCACAAAATGCAGGTCTCATTTAAAGTGTGCAGACCAACAAGGTTTTAGTAAACTGTACATATAGAGTTACTGCTCATGTGCATAGCCACCTATATCATAAGCATATCATGAATTTAACTACAAAACTAGCAGACAATATGCTATATTTTGGCATAGTGAAATTCTAATACAGGAACACTTTAAATGCATACAACATCAATGATAATGCAGATGTTCTAAAGGTACCTGGAATACCAAAATAGTCCATATATGTTATTATAGGTAAAATAGCCAATGATGGATAAGGTATCAAGTTCTCTTTATAATAAGGAGATATTAAGTTGCAACTTGCAAAGTGTCATTTGCGTTCAAGACACATGAGCCAGATTTGGCAGAAAGGTGTGTTATGTCTTGCGGCACAGAAAGCAAAGATTTGTATTGCAGCGATGAATGGTTTAAACAAGTAAAGATGCAGGAGGATATCATATTAGTTGCTATATCCCTCTGTCAACTGCACCTAACTTGGTCTAGTCAAAGCAAAAGTCACAGCAAAGTAAAAGCAAGGTGGTTAGGAAACACAGGCAAAAATCAAAGATGCAGGAGGATACTGTGTATATAGATCCGTATCCCGCTGTCGACTACACCCGATTACTGCCAACTTGAACCTCCTTTCCTTCCATCAGACGGATGATTTTTTCGGATGTATGTAGAATCTGCTATGTTATCGAACTCCAAGCCTCTATGCCGCTCTGTTTTAATTCCAGAAGACCCAAATAGATTTCAGCTCACAAACTTTTGTGGCACACCTAAGTGACTCTGCTCCGATCCACAAGCAAACAAGCGTGTCTGGTCACATGAAAACGGTCAGCCAATTGTCGACGGGCGTTTCGCCCCCTCGTCACAAGAGAGACAGGGCTTCCTCAGGGCTGTGTAAATTGACGTATTCTTGGTCGCCTTTTAAACCAAATATACTCCGCCCTTATGGGAGGTGAACATTACTAGATACATTCAAGCATATATTAACAGGTAAAATACACAGTGTTTGCCAAGTAATTACTCTACTTGCTTCTAGCATAATAAATAAGGACATTTATGCTTACCTGATAAATTGATTTCTTTTACGATATACCGAGTCCACGGTTTCATCCTTTACTTGTGGTATATATTACTCCTGCTAACAGGAAGTGGCAAAGAGCACCACAGCAGAGCTGCTATATAGCTCCTCCCCTAACTCCCCCCAGTCATTCAACCGAAGGTATAGGAAGGGAAAGGGAAAGAACCATTAAAGTGCAGAGGTGACTGAAGTTTATATAAAAAATAAATCCTGTCTCAAAATGACAGGGTGGGCCGTGGACTCGGTATATCGTAAAAGAAATCAATATATCAGGTAAGCATAAATTTCCTTTTCTTTTACAAGATATACCGAGTCCACGATTTCATCCTTTACTTGTGGGATACCAATACCAAAGCTTTAGGACACGGATGAAAGGGAGGGACAAGACAGGATCCTAAACGGAAGGCACCACTGCTTGAAGCACCTTTCTCCCAAAAATAGCCTCAGAAGAAGCAAAAGTATCAAATTTGGAAAAAGTATGAAGGGAGGACCAAGTCGCATCCTTACAAATCTGTTCAACAGAAGCATCGTTTTTAAAAGCCCATGTGGAAGCCACAGCTCTAGAGGAATGAGCCGTAATCTTTTCAGGAGGCTGCTGTCCAGCAATCTCGTATACCAAAAGTATGATGCTTTTCAGCCAAAAAGAGAGGTAGCTGTAGCTTTTTGACCTCTACGCTTCCCAGAATAAACAACAAACGGAGAAGATGTTTAACGGAAATCCTTGGTTGCTTGCAAGTAAAACTTCAAAGCACGAACCACGTCTAAGTTATGTAACAGACGCTCCTTCTTAGAAGAAGGATTAGGACATAGAGAAGGAACAACAATTTCCTGATTAATATTCTTATTTGAAACAACCTTAGGAAGGAATCCAGGTTTAGTACGCAAAACCACCTTATCAGAATGGAATATAAGATAAGGGGAATCACATTGCAATGCAGAAAGCTCCGAAACTCTTCGAGCAGAAGAGATAGCAACTAAAAACAAAACTTTCCAAGATAACAGCTTAATATCTATGGAATGCATGGGTTCAAACGGAACCCCTTGAACATTAAGAACTAAATTCAAGCTCCATGGCGGAGCAATCGGTTTAAACACAGGCTTGATTCTGATTAAAGCCTGATAAAATGCCTGAACATCTGGGGCATCTGCCAGACGCTTGTGAAGCAAAATTGACAAAGCAGAAATTTGTCCCTTCAAGGAACTAGCTGATAATCCCTTCTCCAATCCTTCTTGGAGAAAAGACAAAATCCTAGGAATCCTGATCTTACTTCATGAGTAACCCTTGGATTCACACCAATAAAGATATTTACGCCATATCTTATGGTAAATTTTTCTAGTGACCGGCTTGCGAGCCTGAATCAGGGTATCAATGACCGGCTCAGAGAAACCCCGTTTAGATAAAATCAAGCGTTCAATCTCCAAGCAGTCAGCTGCAGAGAAGTTAGATTTGGATGTTGGAACGGACCTTGAATGAGAAGGTCCTTTCTCAATGGCAGTCTCCACGGTGGCAGAGACGACATGTCCACTAGATCTGCATACCAGGTCCTGCGTGGCCACACAGGCGCTATTAAAATTTGTGTTTGATTCTGGCAATCACACGAGGAAGGAGAGGAAAAGGTGGAAACACATAAGCCAGGTTGAACGACCAAGGTACTGCTAGAACATCTATCAGTACAGCCTGGGGATCCCTTGACCTGGACCCATAACGTGGAAGTTTGCATTCTGTCGAGATGCCATCAGATCCAATTCCGGTGTGCCCCATTGATGAATCAAGGTTGCAAACACCTCCGGATGGAGTTCCCACTCCCCTGGATAAAAAGTCTGACGACTTAGAAAATCCGCCTCCCAGTTCTCTACTCCTGGGATATAGATCGCAGACAGATGGCCAGAGTGAGTCTCCGCCCATAAGATTATCTTTGATACTTCTATCATCGCTAGAGAACTCGTTGTTCCCCCCTGATGATTGATATATGCCAGTGTCGTGATATTGTCCGACTAGAATCTTATGAATTTGGCCGAAGCCAACTGAGACCACGCCAGCAGCGCGTTGAATATCGCTCTCAGTTCCAGAAAATTGATTGGTAATTGAGACTCCGCCTGAGTCCACACACCCTGAGCCTTCAGGGAATTCCAGACTGCACCCCAGCCCAGAAAACTGGCGTCCGTCGTCACTGTTACCCAAGATGGTTTGCGGAAGCACATCCCTTGGGACAGATTGTCCTGCGACAACCACCACCGAAGGAGTCTCTGGTCTCTTGATCAAGATTTATCGGAGGAGATAAATTCGCATAATCCCCATTCCACTAGGAATGAAACTCTGGTCTGTGGAACTAGTGAACTATTTCCTACATTCACTTTCCAACCGTGAGTTCTCAGAAATAACAACACTATGTCCGTGTGAGAATTGGACAGATAAAATGTTGACGCCTGAATCAGGATATCGTCCAGATAGGGCGCCACTGCTATGCTTTGCGGCCTGAGAACCGCTAGAAGAGACCCTAGAACCTTTGTGAAGGGAACCGTGGCCAACCCGAAGGGCAGGGCCACAAACTGATAATGTTTGTCCTGAAATGCCAATCGCAGGAACTGATGGTGATCCTTGTGGATAGGGATGTGAAGATACGCATCCTTCAGGTCCACCGTGGTCATGTATTGACCCTCCTGGATCATAGGCAGAATTGTACGAATAGTCTCCATCTTGAACGATGGGACTGAGAAACTTGTTTAGACACTTGAGATCTAAAATCGGTCTGAAGGTTCCCTCTTTTTTGGGAACCACGAAAAGGTTTGAATAGAACCCCTGCCCTTGTTCCCGATCTGGAACTGGGCAAATTACACCCATGGTGTAGAGGTCTTTTACACAGCGTAAGAACGCCTTTTTGTCTGGTCTACAGATAATCGTGAAAGATGAAATCTTACCCGGGGGGGGGGGGGGAGTCTCTGAAATCCAACTGATACCCCGGGCCACAATTTCCAATGCCCAGGAATCCTATACATCCCTTGCCCAAGCCTCAGCAAAGAAAGAGTCTGCCCCAACTAGATCGGGGGCTGCCCCTTCATGCTGTCTTGGTAGCAGCAGCGGGCTTTTTGACTTGTTTACCTTTATTCCAGTTCTGATTAGGTCTCCAGACCGCCTTGTATTGCGCAAAGTTCCCTTCCTGCTTAGTGGAGGAAGGGGAAGCAGAGGATGTTCCTTTAAAATTTTGAAAGGAACGAAAATTATTTTGTTTACTCCTCATCTTGAGGCTCTTGTCCCGAGGTAGGGCGTGACCCTTACCTCCAGTAATGTCAGACATTATTTCCTTTAGTTCAGGCCCGAATAGGGTCTTACCCTTGAAGGGAATAGTCAAAAGCTTAGATTTAGACGATACGTCAGCCGACCATGACTTTAGCCATAACGCTCTACGTGCTACAATGGCAAAGCCTGCATTTTTCGCTGCTAACTTTGCAAGTTGAAAAGCAGCCTCCGTCATAATGAATTTGCTAGCTTAAGAGCCTTAATTCTGTCTAAAATGTCCTCTAAAAAGGTGTCTCAACCTTCAGAGACTCTTCCAGGGCGTCAAACCAAAAAGCAGCTGCAGTAGTTGCTGGAACCATGCAAGCTATAGGCTGTAAGAGAAAACCCTGGTGAACAAAAATTTTCTTTAGAAGACCCTCCAAATTTTTATCCATAGGGTTTTTAAACGCACAACTGTCCTCAATGGGTATAGTTGTACGTTTAGCTAAAGTAGAAATAGCTCCCTCCACCTTGGGAATCAATTGCCAAAAATCCCGCATGGTGTCAGTTATGGGAAACATTTTCTTAAAAGTAGGAGGGGGAGAAAACTGTATACCTGGTCTATCCCATTCCTTCTTAACAATTTCCGAAATTCTCTTAGGAACTGGAAAAACATCCGTGTAAGTAGGTACTTCCAAATATTTGTCCATTTTACACAATTTTTCTGGGGGAATCGTGATCGGGTCACAATCATCCAGAGTCGCCAGAACCTCCCTGAGCAACAGACGTTGGTGTTCCAGTTTAAATTTAAAGGACAAGACGTCCGAATCTGAGGTAATACATTTCCTGATTCTGAAAGTTCTCCTTCAGACACAAAATCCCTGACCCCCATATCAGAACACTGTGAGGGTGTATCGGAAATAGCCACTAGGGCATCAGAGGGATCAGCATTTACATCAGAACCCGGCCTACTGCGTTTACCCTGCAAAACTGGCAGTTTAGACAATACCTCTGTAAGGGTAGTAGACATCACTGCAGCCATATCTTGCAAAGTAAAAGAATTAGACGCACTAGAAGTACTTGGCGGGCGTTAAAGGTTGAGACACTTGGGGAGAATTAGGTGGCATATCAGACTGAACATCATCGTTAGACACACTTTCATTACCTAAAATGTAACCTTTACAGTGTAGGGCCCTTTCAATACAAGAAGGGCACAATGTAAGAGGGGGTTCCAAAACGACTTCTAAACACAGAGCATTGACTTTCTTCAATGTCAGACATGTTGAACAGGCTATGCAACACCACAGAAAAGTTAAACAGTTTATTTGAAAGTATAAAACAGTTTAACAAAAAAACGGTACTGCGCCTTTAAGAAATTAAAAAAGCGCAAAGTTCTGCAAAACCGCTAAGAATTAAACACAGATGCACAATTTTGAGATAATTCTGCCCTAAAAAGCATTCGGATATTGCACCCCAAGTAAGGACAGTTAAACAAATTATTTAATAAGGATAATGACGTTTTGACTAAAACTCTTAACGTTTATCCGCACCTCCTGTGGCGCCTACCTGCCCCCAGGGATTGTTAGAAGACACTCCAAATCACTCCGGTACAGGAGTAATTAGTTTGGGCCCAACCGGAGCTGAATGCTACTGCCTGTAAGGAAACTGCGCAACTGAGGCGCGAAAACAGGCTCCGCCCATCTACTAAGATGTATGCTAAGCTCAAACACAGCATGTAAAACATCCCAAATAAGCCATGTGGGTATAACAAACACTAAAAAAAAAAAAAAAAAAAAAAAAGTGCAATATTAGCCATGTGGACC